>NC_054703.1:1997001-2295719 GCF_016097555.1 Gigantopelta aegis
GTTGTACTATTAAGTGGTTGTACTATTAAAGTGTATAACATAGACCCATTTACGATATTATCCCACGAAGATTAGAGCTATAAGTGTGATGGTTGTACTATTAAAGTGTATAACATAGACCCATTTACGATATTATCCCACGAAGATTAGAGCTATAAGTGTGATGGTTGTACTATTAAAGTGTATAACATAGACCCATTTACGATATTATCCCACGAAGATTAGAGCTATAAGTGTGATGGTTGTACTATTAAAGTGTATAACATAGACCCATTTACGATATTATCCCACGAAGATTAGAGCTATAAGTGTGATGGTTGTACTATTAAAGTGTATAACATAGACCCATTTACGATATTATCCCACGAAGATTAGAGCTATAAGTGTGATGGTTGTACTATTAAAGTGTATAACATAGACCCATTTACGATATTATCCCACGAAGATTAGAGCTATAAGTGTGATGGTTGTACTATTAAAGTGTATAACATAGACCCATTTACGATATTATCCCACGAAGATTAGAGCTATAAGTGTGATGGTTGTACTATTAAAGTGTATAACATAGACCCATTTACGATATTATCCCACGAAGATTAGAGCTATAAGTGTGATGGTTGTACTATTAAAGTGTATAACATAGACCCATTTACGATATTATCCCACGAAGATTAGAGCTATAAGTGTGATGGTTGTACTATTAAAGTGTATAACATAGACCCATTTACGATATTATCCCACGAAGATTAGAGCTATAAGTGTGATGGTTGTACTATTAAAGTGTATAACATAGACCCATTTACGATATTATCCCACGAAGATTAGAGCTATAAGTGTGATGGTTGTACTATTAAAGTGTATAACATAGACCCATTTACGATATTATCCCACGAAGATTAGAGCTATAAGTGTGATGGTTGTACTATTAAAGTGTATAACATAGACCCATTTACGATATTATCCCACGAAGATTAGAGCTATAAGTGTGATGGTTGTACTATTAAAGTGTATAACATAGACCCATTTACGATATTATCCCACGAAGATTAGAGCTATAAGTGTGATGGTTGTACTATTAAAGTGTATAACATAGACCCATTTACGATATTATCCCACGAAGATTAGAGCTATAAGTGTGATGGTTGTACTATTAAAGTGTATAACATAGACCCATTTACGATATTATCCCACGAAGATTAGAGCTATAAGTGTGATGGTTGTACTATTAAAGTGTATAACATAGACCCATTTACGATATTATCCCACGAAGATTAGAGCTATAAGTGTGATGGTTGTACTATTAAAGTGTATAACATAGACCCATTTACGATATTATCCCACGAAGATTAGAGCTATAAGTGTGATGGTTGTACTATTAAAGTGTATAACATAGACCCATTTACGATATTATCCCACGAAGATTAGAGCTATAAGTGTGATGGTTGTACTATTAAAGTGTATAACATAGACCCATTTACGATATTATCCCACGAAGATTAGAGCTATAAGTGTGATGGTTGTACTATTAAAGTGTATAACATAGACCCATTTACGATATTATCCCACGAAGATTAGAGCTATAAGTGTGATGGTTGTACTATTAAAGTGTATAACATAGACCCATTTACGATATTATCCCACGAAGATTAGAGCTATAAGTGTGATGGTTGTACTATTAAAGTGTATAACATAGACCCATTTACGATATTATCCCACGAAGATTAGAGCTATAAGTGTGATGGTTGTACTATTAAAGTGTATAACATAGACCCATTTACGATATTATCCCACGAAGATTAGAGCTATAAGTGTGATGGTTGTACTATTAAAGTGTATAACATAGACCCATTTACGATATTATCCCACGAAGATTAGAGCTATAAGTGTGATGGTTGTACTATTAAAGTGTATAACATAGACCCATTTACGATATTATCCCACGAAGATTAGAGCTATAAGTGTGATGGTTGTACTATTAAAGTGTATAACATAGACCCATTTACGATATTATCCCACGAAGATTAGAGCTATAAGTGTGATGGTTGTACTATTAAAGTGTATAACATAGACCCATTTACGATATTATCCCACGAAGATTAGAGCTATAAGTGTGATGGTTGTACTATTAAAGTGTATAACATAGACCCATTTACGATATTATCCCACGAAGATTAGAGCTATAAGTGTGATGGTTGTACTATTAAAGTGTATAACATAGACCCATTTACGATATTATCCCACGAAGATTAGAGCTATAAGTGTGATGGTTGTACTATTAAAGTGTATAACATAGACCCATTTACGATATTATCCCACGAAGATTAGAGCTATAAGTGTGATGGTTGTACTATTAAAGTGTATAACATAGACCCATTTACGATATTATCCCACGAAGATTAGAGCTATAAGTGTGATGGTTGTACTATTAAAGTGTATAACATAGACCCATTTACGATATTATCCCACGAAGATTAGAGCTATAAGTGTGATGGTTGTACTATTAAAGTGTATAACATAGACCCATTTACGATATTATCCCACGAAGATTAGAGCTATAAGTGTGATGGTTGTACTATTAAAGTGTATAACATAGACCCATTTACGATATTATCCCACGAAGATTAGAGCTATAAGTGTGATGGTTGTACTATTAAAGTGTATAACATAGACCCATTTACGATATTATCCCACGAAGATTAGAGCTATAAGTGTGATGGTTGTACTATTAAAGTGTATAACATAGACCCATTTACGATATTATCCCACGAAGATTAGAGCTATAAGTGTGATGGTTGTACTATTAAAGTGTATAACATAGACCCATTTACGATATTATCCCACGAAGATTAGAGCTATAAGTGTGATGGTTGTACTATTAAAGTGTATAACATAGACCCATTTACGATATTATCCCACGAAGATTAGAGCTATAAGTGTGATGGTTGTACTATTAAAGTGTATAACATAGACCCATTTACGATATTATCCCACGAAGATTAGAGCTATAAGAAGTGATGGTAGAGCTATAAGTGTGTGTATTGTACTATTAACATAGACCCATTTACGATATTATCCCACGAAGATTAGAGCTATAAGTGTGATGGTTGTACTATTAAAGTGTATAACATAGACCCATTTACGATATTATCCCACGAAGATTAGAGCTATAAGTGTGATGGTTGTACTATTAAAGTGTATAACATAGACCCATTTACGATATTATCCCACGAAGATTAGAGCTATAAGTGTGATGGTTGTACTATTAAAGTGTATAACATAGACCCATTTACGATATTATCCCACGAAGATTAGAGCTATAAGTGTGATGGTTGTACTATTAAAGTGTATAACATAGACCCATTTACGATATTATCCCACGAAGATTAGAGCTATAAGTGTGATGGTTGTACTATTAAAGTGTATAACATAGACCCATTTACGATATTATCCCACGAAGATTAGAGCTATAAGTGTGATGGTTGTACTATTAAAGTGTATAACATAGACCCATTTACGATATTATCCCACGAAGATTAGAGCTATAAGTGTGATGGTTGTACTATTAAAGTGTATAACATAGACCCATTTACGATATTATCCCACGAAGATTAGAGCTATAAGTGTGATGGTTGTACTATTAAAGTGTATAACATAGACCCATTTACGATATTATCCCACGAAGATTAGAGCTATAAGTGTGATGGTTGTACTATTAAAGTGTATAACATAGACCCATTTACGATATTATCCCACGAAGATTAGAGCTATAAGTGTGATGGTTGTACTATTAAAGTGTATAACATAGACCCATTTACGATATTATCCCACGAAGATTAGAGCTATAAGTGTGATGGTTGTACTATTAAAGTGTATAACATAGACCCATTTACGATATTATCCCACGAAGATTAGAGCTATAAGTGTGATGGTTGTACTATTAAAGTGTATAACATAGACCCATTTACGATATTATCCCACGAAGATTAGAGCTATAAGTGTGATGGTTGTACTATTAAAGTGTATAACATAGACCCATTTACGATATTATCCCACGAAGATTAGAGCTATAAGTGTGATGGTTGTACTATTAAAGTGTACAACTTTGAACATTTACGATATTATCCTAAAAGTGTATAACTTTGAACATTTACGATATTATCCCAAAATTAGTATAAGTGATTTTGTACTATTAAAGTTATACAACCATTGATATTATCCATTTACAATATTGTCCTAAGCATACAAAACTTAAAGATGATGTAAGTGATGATTTTACTATCAAAGTTTACAACATTACGAACATTTACAATATTGTACCTAAGCAGACAAAGACCTAAAAGGGATTTAAAATGTGTGATTTTACTATTAAAGTGTACAACATAGAACATTTACGAACATCCCACGAAGCATATTACATATTACTCCTAAGTGTAGACAAAACTTAAAGATGTGTATGTGTGATTTGTACTATTAAAGTGTAAAGTTTGACACATTTACAATATTGAACAGATTTACAAAGTGTGTGATTGTCTATAAGTGTATAACATTGACACATTTACCTTAATCCCACGATATGATGAAGTTTTTGTACTTTAAAGTTTAACATTGAACAACATATTATGAAAATTGTACTAAGATGGTACAGACAGGGCTCTTTAAATAGTGACGTCAGGTCATGATTTTACTATCAAAGTCTACAACTTTGAACATTTACAATTTACATTGTCCTAAGAACATACACGACTTAAATAACGTGATGATTTTACTGTCAAAGTCTAAAACAACTTATACAACAAAAATATACCTTACCTGCAGACATGAGATTTTTGTATCAAAGTTTACAAAGTTCTGTAAAATCCTGCTTTATTGGTTCATCACTTCCCACACAGTCTAATCCGTCGTTTTTAGGAACTGGGTTGTCGCACCTTCGTATTTGATATCTTCTCCGAGTTCCCACACCACAAGTGACACTGCACGGGTCTTCACGTTGGAACGTCCACGCAGACCAGCCACCATCAACTAAAATTAAAATACATAATTTTGTTTCGCTCATACAAACTTATATATATCACTAATACAAACTTCTATTTATCCTATAACTTACCCATGATATCCGTGTCATAAACTTATGTCATACTTTTAGTGTATTAACCCGGTTAATAATGGTATGCAGATTTGCAAGATCTCTAATCTGTTGCTGTGGATGGATCATTTGCTTACAAGCCAACAAGACCCGTGTACTTGAGCGTAACGTTTTCAAAGATTTAGTTAAAATGAGTGGCGTCATACTAACTTATGCTAATCGTGATGACGTCATATTATCGATGGCGGCGACTTTAGTACTGTGATATACTAAAAATTGAATTAAAATGTTATTTTAGAAGTATTATAGGATAAATATAATTCGCTACTCGTGTTTAATTCTAAAATTCTAACCCTAACTACTCGTCCAGTTAATCAGTATTTGTCTTGGCAGAGCCTGACAAATACCAATTAACGTAGACTCGGTTGATAATTTCCATAATAAAAAATACTTGTGACGAATCATATATATAGCTATACAGACTGTGCAATAGCTGCCTCCTATAGACGTTTCTCTGATGGTCTCACTACTGGATCCACTACACCTCACATACATTTTAACTATGTATGTTTGTTGATTTATATAATTATGTATGTGAACAATAACTGTATGGTACTAACTCAGGACCCCATTCCTGGCATTAATACATTACGCCGGGATAATAAATATAACAAAACAAAACACAACATATAAACTATCTACGTTCTAAACCTACATACATACACGGGCATGGCTTATATTGGCATTGCTGAACATCTTTCTGTTCCTGGGGAGATTTAGCGCCACAGGCTAGGCGAGATGGTATATCATTCAGACACGTTCTTGTTCTTGTTCCAATTCTAGTAACACCACTACCACATGTAGCTGAACATGCACCAAAAGTATAGGCTGTCCACAAACTCCATGCTGGGCACTGTCTTGATACAGAACACAATTCAGTTTTTAACTCTACTGCTGGCGACTTGGAGCCACATCCAGTACCTAGACGTATCTCATTATTACAGACTCGTCTTCTCTGTACAGTCCAAATACCACCTGATCCACATGTCACTGAACAGGCACTTGATGGCGAATATGGAGACCATAGACCCCAGTTCGGACATAAAGGTAACTGGCAAACCTGTGGCTGTACATCCTGTTGCGGAGATGTGGCACCACAACCATTGCCTTGCTGGTTGTCATTCTGACATATTCGTGTTCTTATTCCAGTCCTCGTCACCCCTGTACCACATGTTGCAGAGCATCTGCCATATTTATAGCCAGACCAGGCACCCCAGTATGGACATGTGTTAGAAGACGTGCATGATTCAGTTTTACTTTCTATTTGAGGTGATAGGTCGCCACACCCTCTTCCAGACTGTATGTCATTGATACACTGCCTCGATCTTTGTGTGCTCCGTGTCCCACCTAGTCCACACGTTACAGAGCATGGTCCAGTTGGTGTGTATTGAGTCCATGGACTCCATCTGAGGACATAGCGGTACTGAACATTTTTCTATTTGTTTTTGTTCTTCTGGGGATTTAGCTCCACAACCAAATCCCGACTTGATATCATTTGTACATGTTCTCGTTCTGGTGCCAGTTCGAGATATGCCAACACCACACGTAGCTGAACATGCTGTGTACGAATATGGTGACCATTCTGTCCAGGATGGACATTGTCTGTTTGCAGAACACGTTTCAGTTTTTATGTCCTGATCTGGCGAAAGATTGCCACATCCCATACGCGAGGCCACGTCATTATTGCATATTCTAGTTCTCTGTATTCTCCAAATGCCATTCGATCCACATGTCACTGAGCATGTTGAGATCGCTTTGTAAGGTGTCCAGTCACTCCAAAATGGGCAGGCTGGCAGGGCACACTCATATGTTTGCCTGTCTGTTTGGGGTGAAGGGCCGCCACAACCAAGTCCAGACTCGATGTTATTCAGACATATTCTTGTTCGTGTGCCACTCCTGGTAAAACCGGATCCACAGGTTGCTGAACACTGGGTGTTGGTGAAACCCGACCAGGATCCCCAGAAAGGACATGTTCTGGATGAGATACATGCTTCTGTTCTGGTTAATTCTTGAGGTGATGGAGCACCACATCCTCCTCCTCCGTGTATGTCATTATTACATATTCTGGTGCTGCGCGTTCTCCAGATCCCATTCGACCCACACGTCACAGAACAGGCAGTGTATGCCGTGTAGCCAGACCACGGGCCCCACTGAGGACAAGGATTCAGAATACAGTCCCGTGTCTGCTGCGACGACTGAGGAGATAATTCACCACAACCACGCCGAGATGGGACGTCATTCAAACAGGTTCTTGTTCGTATTCCAGTTTGCGTTGCGCCGGTTCCACACGTTTTAGTGCATCTGCCATACTGGAAGCCAGACCACAGACCCCAACTGGGACACAGTGGTTTGCTGCACGGTCGCATCGTCTGCTGTTGCTGAGGAGACAGTGCCCCACAACCTAGATTAGATGGGATGTCGTTCAAACAGACTCTCGACCTTGCACCAGTTTGAGTTATGCCTGTACCGCACGTAGCAGAGCAAGCACTGTAATTGTACGGTGACCACGATCCCCATTTTGGACAAGTGGGCCCTGAACACAGTTCAGTTCTTCTTTCAAACTGGGGCGACAGAGCACCACACGCATCATGAGCGGCATTATCATTAAAGCATGTTCGACTTCGTCGCATTGTTTTAACTCCAGTGGGTCCACAGGTGACTGAACATGGTATCAATTCAGTGAATGGTGTCCATACACCCCAAGCTACAAAAAAAGAAGAAAAAAAAGAGGATAAAATATTTGTACTAACAGGACAGGCGTGCGCTACAACAGCTTGTTCTGAATGTGCACGTAAAACCCTATGACATGACATGACACTATTTGTACTAACAAAGTGAAAGATAGCATTGAATTTATGCTAATATGTACTACTTTAATGTTAATTTGTCATCCACGGGTGACTGAATATGCTATCGATTCTGCGAATGATGTCCATGACCCCAAGCTACAAAAAAAGAAGATACAATATTTGTACTAACAAAGTGAAAGATAGCATTCAATTTATGCTAACACACACACGCACATACACACACACACACACACACACACACACACACACACACACACACACACACAATGTCTCAGGCAGTTTATTATGTATGTAATGTTAACAATATAGAACCGCCAAGAAATTAGCTGGACAAGGCTATTTTACTAAAGTATTTGCCGTTATGTGCAGTGGACCGTGAAAAGTAGATCACAATGACCTAAAGTAGTGTCGGAAATAGAATAAAAATGATTTTTATCAACTATTTCTTTCATATTAAGCTGACATGTAAATATTTTGTAAATACCTATTTAATGATACGCTACCTAATTTAGCATTTACTTGTTTGGGCTCTCATTGATGTACAAAGTGGTGTTTACTCTTGAAATTAAAATAAAGATGTCAGTAAACAGGAAATTTGTGACCTTTATTGGAACAGACTATAACAAATATTTATGATATGTGTCAATTTCATTTACCCGTAAACAAACTTTTAATTTAAAACTGCAAGTTAACTGATTATTTTGAATTGCAGCATAAATTATTAATTATGACCAGCATTTTAGTGAATATAAATTCAATATAAGCACATTATAAATTAACACAATCTTGCAACCACTTAAAGGTGCTATATTAGCAGTTATATGTGAGCATCTGTTTGTGAGAAACATTCTCCAATAAAAATTTATTTTCTACGAGTAGATAAAATTATTTCCTATAATCATTCATGGGCATATAGTTAAAGGTGTAGTTTTTAAATGTTAAAGCAAAATTTAATAAAAACATTGCAATGGCTGTCATTATGTAACTTTGAGATAGCACCTTTAATACCGGTAAAATAGATCACAAATTATTCTTGACAGTTTTGCTCAAAAGTTACTTATAATGTCTACAAACATTTTGTTTTGGAGAGGGATAGGGGGGTAAACTGTCATCAGAAACAGTCCCTTACATATTGTAACAGCAATGAAATTGACACATGTTGACCAATTTTTTTTATAGTCTGTTCCAATAAAGTGCACAAATCACCTATTTACTGACATCCTTATTTTAATTTCAAGAGTAAACACCACCTTGTACATCAATGAAAGCCCAAACAAGTAAATGCTAAATTAGGTAGACTATCATTAAATATATATTTATAAAATATCTACTTGTCTGTTTAATATGTCTGTTTAAAATCGACAAAAATCATTTTTATTCTATTTCCGACAGTACTTTAGTAATAGTACGCGACACAGCACCATCCGCCATCCGTCATCCCAAGTTGTTCCTACATGTGTGGTTTGATGATCCTGTGTGCGTCTGTATGCAATATATGGTCTGGACAAGAAAACGTTAACAGACGGACGTATGGACAACGCCATACCATAATACGAACCATCATAGACGGACGAATAAATATGTTTCTAAACCAAATGCAATAGATGGTCAGTTTGATTAATAGTGTTAATCAATTTGACATAAGGCCTGTAGGTTTTGGGTTCGCCTCCCAGTACTGGCACCTATCTAGAGCGAGTTTAATAAATCAGTGGGTAGAAGTAAGGCCACTACACCGTCTTCTTACTCACCAACCATAAACCCTCTATCCAATTCAGGTTCAAGCACGCTGTTCTGGGCACAGGACAGTGGGTTAGTTGTTAATTGTTAGTGGTTAGTGAGAGAGAAGAGGGTGTAGTGGTCTTACATCTACCAATTGAGTCGTTAAAACTCGCTCTGGTTGCGAGCGGGTACCAGGCTGCGAGCCGTGTACCTACCAGCCTTATGTCCGACGGCCTAACCACGACACCACCGAGGACGGTTTCGCTATCTATATAAACCAACCTTGGCCTTGCACGTGCGTCCATTGCGTTGCCGCCACGAAGACTATCAGAGCCAGGCAGACAGTAGCCGTCCTCCCCATGTTCCCGTAGAGATCCTAATCCTGGAATAGAAAATAAAACATTAAATTTCACAGTTTGTCATTTTCCCAAGCAACCATGACTAGCTGATGTAGGATAATTACCTACCTCAGGAATGAAAACAGAAAATGTATCTTTCTATATCCGTAGGAATAGGCGCAACTCTAGAGGATGGCTGGTTTTAATCATGTTGTTATTTTTTATTTAGTTCGGGTTTGTTTTGGGTTTTTTGGGTTTTTTTTTTTGGTTGGTTGCTTTGTTTTGAAAGTTGATGTTGTTCCTACCTAAAAATCAATAAATAAATAAATTAATTAATTAATCGAGCTCACACATAATCTTCATATAATTAAATGTAAAATATATATTTTAATAGACACTTGTGCTTTAAAAAGACATTATATTAACTATTTCAATATATATATATATATATATATATATATATATATATACTCTGTCAAAAAAGAAACGCATAGGCGAAATATTCATGGAATTATCTGTTTAATACAAAGTGGCATAATTTCGTTATTTATGACCATATCACAGTCAAATTTGACATAAGTATGTGACAATGTTCTTGCTATGGACTGGTGGCAGTGGATGCGTTTTCGTCACCAAACAGCGTCGCACGAAGGCGCTGAAATCAGTACCTTGTGTGGCCACCAGCAGCAGCAATCACTGCGCGACATCTCCTTGGCATAGACTGAATGAGTCTCTGAATCCGGGCACGTGAAATCCTAGCCCATTCTTCCTGCAGTGCATGTGACAGTTGCAGAAGCGTCTGAGGCTCCGGATCACGCTGGCGTACACATTTGTCCAGTTCGTCCCATAGATGTTCAATGGGGTTGAGATCTGGCTATCTTGATGGCCATGGCAGCACATTAATGTTCTCATTCTGTAGGAAATCCATTGTTACACGTGCCGTATGCGGCCTGGCATTGTCCTGCTGAAAGAGTTCTCTCTGGCGATCCAAAATGGGAAGCATGTGACAGAGAAGAATTTCATCCCGGTAGCGTACAGCTGCTAGGTTGCCTTGTACAAACATAAGTTCATTTCTGCCGGTGTATCAGATGGCTCCCCACATCATGACACTTCCTCCACCGAATATGTCAACTTGGGCGACGCAGCCGTTGGTAAGACGTTCATTGCGGCGTCTATAAACACGTTGTCGTCCATCACGTCGCTGTAGAAAGAAACGTGACTCGTCGCTGAACCATACTCGCAGCTAGTTTCCACAAGTTCTACCCCTGTACATTCGTGCACCAGCGACAACGTAAATGTCCATGTTGACGTCGCAGGACGGGACCAACATATGGTCTCCTAGCCCGTAAATCAGCTTCTCGAAGTCGGTGCCGAATGGTTTGTGCAGACACCCGTCTCAAACCAGGTATGCGTCCAGCAGTGTTCGTTGCTGTGGCAGTTCGGTGACGCAAGTGCAGAACCCTGATGTAGCGATCTTGTGCTGCAGTTGTTACGCGAGGTCTTCCACTTCTGAGCCGGTCTTCAGCTGATTGAAACTGCTGGTACCTGTCCCAGAGACGTGAAATGGTGCTCTGATGGACGTTCATGTGGTGTGCGACTGCTGACTGCGATTGACCTAACTGGAGGGATCACACCGCTATTTAGTTCCATGAAAAAGAGTACCTCTTTTCTTTATTTTATTATGTTGGTGTCTGAACAGACTTGACAGTATGATTATGGAATATTGGAAGGGTAACATTGCCTCTTGATTTTGGCATATCAAACTGACAGATGCATATCTGCTTAGCTACAAGCAAGACCATTGTTTGCTATGCCTGTGGTACATATATTTAACGAGAGTAGCCTCCCCTCCATTAGCCCATGTGCTTAGGAGAGTGGATAATTAAAATTGCAGGTGGCGAAGTATCAATTTTATTTACTTAAATCCTGTCACAGAGGCTGTTCTCTTCATGTCAGGTAGTATATAGCACCTACTGTTAATAATTTAGTCAGTGCTTGGCTTTATATTTGTACTGTCACCAATGTATAATCAATAGTGGTGAGATACCTGGAGGTGGCCTATTGCAATAGTTCGATTCGGCAGGCTTAGTCTTGGCATCTTGTAACTCGTCTACGTCGAAATGGAAATGAGGTATCATTGCAATTGCAGCTTTAAATACCCATCACTATCCCAATGATTTCCCCGAGTTTCATGTGCATTCGCCAAAATCTGACCATTTCACGCCGATTTCCTGCAATTGTCGCACAACGTGCCACAACGTGTGTTAAATTTGTTTTAGGGTGCATATGTGCATTAACAAAAATAAAAAATTGTAAAATCAAACACTTTTCTTCTTTCCCTATCACCTATGCGTTTCTTTTTTGACAGAGTATATATATATATTATATATATATATATATATATATATATATATATATATATATACATTAGATAGATAGATTGAAATAGTTAAAAGCACAAGTGTCTTAAAATATATATTTTACAGTTAATTATACGAAGATTATATGTGAGCTCGATTAATTAATTAATTAATATATATATATATATATATATATATATATATATATATATATATATATATATATATATATAAAACAAGTTTTAAAATTTAAATTGAGCAAAATGTTTTTTCAAGGAATTTAATTTGTTGTTATTGTAAAAAGAAATTATATTAACCCAATTGTAAAAAGAAATTATATTAACCCAAACATTTAATGAACTAAATGCAAAAGTATTTAAATTTAAAATTAAATGTAACATTTAAAACCAAAATTTAAGATGAGCATCTAGAGTTGTAGCTATAAACCAAGTTTTATTGGTCTAGTGGTAAAGCGCTCGCTTGATGCGCGTTCGGTTTACGATCGATCCCCATCGGTGGGCCATTGGGCTATTTCTCGTTCCAGCCAGTGCGCTACGAATGGTATATAAAAGGCCGTGGGATGGTGCATATAAAATTATATGGATAGATATAAAAATAGATAGATAGATAGATATGTAGATAGATAGATAGATAGATAGATAGATAGACAGATAGATATACTGAACGTCAAAATAAACTATACAAACATACATACGCACATTTTGAGGCGTTTTCCTCCTTTTGCTTTGTAATTTGCCAGTTTGCTTTGTAATTTGCTGGTGGACTATTGTAGTTGCTCCTTTTTAACAATTTTGTTTATGTTCAAGTGCCCTTTTCAAGGAGTTAGTCAATGTGCCCGTTTGCCATTGTACGCCTCTCCAAAATATGTTGTGGGTCCACCCTTAGAAATGTTTTTGAAAAGCCTGTATTATACACAGTTATGTATGTGGTGCCGCAACAATGACCGCCTGAGAAACGACTGTGTAATAATGCTAATAATATTATATGAGCCACTCCCGACAGGTTTAACAAACAGGTTTGGAGTTTTTCACTAAACGAATTCTGTGTATAAAAATAAATATATCCCACTAAGCTAATTTTAAAATGTACTTTACTATAATTATTAAAGCAACGTCACATACATTACGTGATGTCGGAACGAAATGGCTGGAGGGTGGTGGCTAATGGGGGGGGGGGGGGGGGGGGGGGGGGGGGGGGGGGCATACATACGGGGATTTGTCAGTTTTTAGTTCTTACAAAAATATGTTCTTTTCTTTTCTTTTTCTTTTTCGGGGGGGGGGGGGGGAGAGGAGTTTGGGGTTTTGCTGCTATTTGTTTGGTTGGTTTCTGAGGGTCTTTCTTAAATAAATATTTATTATTCCCAGAGTATTGGCACTGAATACGTTGGAGAGTGATTAGGCAATCGGTCTATAGGCTGGTAGGTATTGGGTTCGGATCCCAGTCGAGGCATGGGATTTTTAATTCCAAATACCGACTCCAAACCCTGAGTGAGTGCTCCGCAAGGCTCAATGAGTAGGTGTAAATCACTTGCACCGACTAGTGATCCATAACTGGTTCAACAAAGGCCATGGTGTGTGCTATCCTGCCTGTGGGAGGCGCAAATAAAAGATCCCTTGCTACTAATCGGAAAGAGTAGCCCATGTAGTGGTGACAGCGGGTTTCCTCAAAATATGTGTGGTCCTTAACCATATGTCTGACGCCATATAACCGTAAATAAAATGTGTTGAGTGCGTCGTTAACTAAAACATTTCTTTCTTTCTTTCTTTCTTTCCTCACTAACCACTAACAATAACCAATAACCTATATATCTCAGTAACCAGTAAGCAATAACCCATGTCTGTCACTAACAACTAATAACCCATCTCTCTCACTAACCACTAAAACCTAATAACCCATGTCTGTCACTAACCACTAACAATAACCAATAACCCATATATCTCACTAAACAATAACCCATCTGCCTCACTAACCACTAACACCTAATAACCCATGTCTCTCGCTAACCACTAACAATAACCAATAACCCATATATCTCACTAAACAATAACCCATCTGTCTCACTAACCACTAACAACCAATAACACACCTCCTTTTTTGACTAAGCCAATTCGGGCTACAGGATTCACAAAGCTGCCACTACTACAAGGAACTAATTCATCAGTGTTTGCGGTAACAACTCCCGTGTTTGTGTCTGTCACCGTGACACAAGTCGTCTCAAGTTACAGGTGTATTAGCTGCTCCACCGCTCTGGGCAACTGGTGAAGAAAAAGCAGCAAGGTTCTGAAAGAAATGGGTGTATTCGTCTGTGTCGGGAATACAGTAACCTGTTATAAGTAATTCAGTGACTGAAATATGGATACATTAAATATAGACTGGAGGCAGAGTCCGTATCTTTAGGATTTCCATTGTATTACTTTCATGTAGGGGGATGGGCTGCACAGGCACGGCAGAAGCAAGTAGACATTGGGGGAGGGACTGAGATCGAGGACACAAAGTAAAGTTCTTAGGGGGTTCGGGGTAAAGTTGTGAAAACTAGACGCCCTGAAATGTAATTTCCTGCATACTACAAGTAAAATTCATCGCTGCCATAAGATTTACTACCAATAATATGTTTTATTCAGAATTAACAACCCACCCACCCCCTCCACACACACACACGCACACACACACACACACACACACACACACACACACACACACACACCGTATTCCCATATTAATATCGTTGTGATTGCTTCCATGATCCATTTTCAGGTGTTCGTCTTAGGAGGACTGTCACTCTCGTAGGTGTAGCGATCCATAAAAGCACATAATTTGATACACTGGTTAGCATACTAAGCAACATTAAGTACAAATTAGCTTGTAAAAGGTTTAAATGAATGCCTTTTTATAGTTAAACGTGTTCTGTTGTTGTTTGTTTGTTTGTTACACTGGAGCACATTGATTTGTTAATCATCGGCTATTGGATGTCAAACATTTGGTAATTTTTGACATATAGTTTTCGAGATGAAACCCGCTATATATTTCCATTAGTTCCAAGGGATCTTTTATATTCACCATCCCACAGACAGGTTTAGCACATACCACGGTCTTTGGTATATCAGAGGTTCTGCATTGACTGGGGCGAGAAATAGCCCAATGGGCGCCTTTTTAAAGATACCAGCCATATTTTTTATTACTTTGGATATAAAGTTAGTTTTTATTATTGGACTCGTAACAGTGTGTAGCCTTAGGGCAGCACAACACCGTTACTTTAGTCTGTTTAACGACACCACCAGAGCATATATTGGTGTCCAGCATGAGAAGACGTGTTCAGTCCGTCATCTAGGCACATGTCGGATATACCTGATATTGATCACTGATAGACACAAACCGTGTTGAGGTGTTGGCTGACATTTACAAATGACGTTACCGACCATCACGTCGTTTGTATCAGCTATGGAACATTAGTTATAAATTGTTTGGCAAATGCTTATTTCCATGTCACTTGTTCAAATGGTGATAAAATCATTCAGTATTTCCATGGCATCATCCCAAGTGTTTCGTTTGTGTCAGTGGTATCTATTGTAATCGATATACATTTAAAAATGTAAAATAGTATTGGTATTCTCGTAGTACGACTTGGTGTGTTCATGTCTGAAACAAATGAGTGGTGCTTAACTTTGGCGCAGGTGTATATTTTTCAATTGTTTTGAATTAAACAATGAGTATTTCTGTTTATATTAACATATGGGATTGGTCAACAGACATAGCCTATATAAAGACCTTTCCCTACATTATACAATTGAAATATTAACTGGTCTACATAGAAAGTATAAGACATGGATTCAAAATTATTGTATATTTAACCTATCAAAGTATAAATGTTTGTATATAGATTAGAGCAGAGAGACAAGAAGAATAAAGAAGAAGGTGAACGGTTTTATTAGTCAAAACGTTTGCTTTCAGCAATGAAATTGTGAATTGCTTTGCAGATGAGACTGTTTTCCTGTAGTGTTAAGTTGGGATCGCCATATATTAATGTCTTGATATTTAAATTTAAATGATTTAACGTGGATAAGTACGACTGGCGCTCTCTATTATATAGAGGGCAAAACAACAGGAAATGTTCCGAGTCTTCACCGTGATGACCACATGTACAACGTGGATTATCTCCAACGAAGCGTGTAAATTTGTGGCCGTTTAGATCACTTATTCCTAATCGAAGTCTGCAGTGCAGTATGTGTAGCTTTCTTTCGCCCTTCAATTGTTTTACCGATATGCCGATAATTTCAGTCAGCCATTACTTGATATTCAAGTGACGTATGCATATGTGACGCGGTGTATTTTTGAATGGGAATAAACTATTAGAAAGTTGTCATTGATCACACGAAAGGTTCATTTTTATATTAAATATGTTTTATATGGGTAGATGCTGATCTATTTGGCCCTGCAGTCGCTGATAGCAGGAAAACAATACACTGGAGTAATGAGAGCTCTTAAGTTAACACCTCAAGCATTTTTTTCTGCAACTGACTTCGAAAAAAAAGCTGACTAACAGAAATGCAGAAACATCCACCAAATATTTAATCAAGTAAAATCACTTACCATCCTTAAACGGATTATTTGAGTTTTCTACATTGTAAAATCTTTTAAAGACAATAATTACATATTTTTGGTTTAGAATATCACTGTATGTATGATTAATCTGTTTCTGATCGTCTTAATATTTGTACGTAGTCCAAACTGGATGTTGTTTTCAAATAATTTCGAACGTACGAACAAATATATATTAATAAACAGCCATTGATATTTTATATATATATATATATATATATATATATATATATATATATATATATATATATATGTGTGTGTGTGTGTATGTATATATATATAGATATAGATACAGATATAGATAGATATATATAGATAGATAGATAGATAGATAGATAGATAGATAGATATACACACACACACACACACACATACATACATACATACATACATACATACATACATACATACATACATACATACATACATACATACATACATACGGTATATTTGGGCCATACGCAAGATTGTTTGGACGAGAAGAAAGCAGAACTTTGACATAACGAAATGACTGGTAATTGATAAACATTAACTGATACATAAATAGAAAAGCTAACGTTTGACACGATTCACGCCTTTGAGACCAAAAACAAACAGCGCTAATAATTATTACAAATGCTCTTTGAAGTTAACCAGACTGTGTCTTTAATTAAGTATTGCGTAGCGAGGCTCTCCACCACGGACGAACACCGACTCTCAAACATAGGATCATTTCGTTCCGCTTAGTCGGCGATCTATTATTCTGTAATTATCACCCTCATCCTCGACAGCCAAGACCACCCGAGACAGGCGCGCTTCGCTTGTTTGACATGATTGACAATGCATTCGTCTTTAAAATACTATCGGCAACGACAGTTTGATCAATCCACACGCGTCGAGTTTTAGAGGTGCATACTGTATTAAATCTTTATGGTGGGACCAAAGAATTAGGTCGAGAGATCGAGGTTATCGAGTTTTCGAAGTTTGAGTTTTCGAAGGTCGTTATTACTAGTTTGTATAGCAACTCGGCCGGGACCGTCGCTTCAGATCGAAAGATCGAAGTTTTCGAGAGATCGAAGTTGGAGTGATAGAAGTTTGACTGTATATATATATGTGTGTTGTTAAAAGTATCTGTTAGTTGGCAACATTTTACCAATTACAACAAACTCAGTGTTCCTTTAAGCAAAATGAAACAGTTTGCACTCACTAGCAACATACAAAGCCAACAGGGAGTTGAGTATTGTACTGATCGTAAAGCCTGACTTGCTACACGTATCAACACAGCAGGTTAATATTTATTGTTGGTACTGATCGTAAGACATGACTTGCTACACGTACCAAGACAGCAGGTTAATATTTATTGTTGGTACTGGTCGTAAAGCATGACTTGCTACACGTACCAACACAGCAGGTTAATATTTATTGTTGGTACTGATCGTAAAGCATGACTTGCTACACGTACCAACACAGAAGTTTAATATTTATTGTTGGTACTGATCGTAAAGCATGACTTGCTACACGTACCAACACAGCACTTTAATATTTATTGTTGGTACTGATCGTAAAGCATGACTTGCTACACGTACCAACACAGCAGTTTAATATTTAGTGTTGGTACTGATGGTAAAACATGACTTGCTACACGTACCAACACAGCAGTTTAATATTTATTTATTGTTGGTACTGATCGTAAAGCATGACTTGCTACACGTACCAACACAGCACTTTAATATTTATTGTTGGTACTGATCGTAAAGCATGACTTGCTACACGTACTAACACAGCAGTTTAATATTTATTTATTGTTGGTACTGATCGTAAAGCATGACTTCCTACACGTACCAACACAGCAGGTTAATATTTATTGTTGGTACTGATCGTAAAGCATGACTTGCTACACGTACTAACACAGCAGTTTAATATTTATTTATTGTTGGTACTGATCGTAAAGCATGACTTGCTACACGTACTAACACAGCAGGTTAATATTTATTGTTGCTTCAAGTCGAAAACCTGACGGGAAGAGAATATAAGGGAAACATGCTGTATTTGATAGCTATAATTCTATGTTAACAGACTCGTTATTTTTGCTTTTACCTTTGACACCCGACAGCCGATGTATTTTTCGCGCTGGGGTATCGTTAAACATT
The DNA here is from genome assembly GCF_016097555.1 of Gigantopelta aegis. Classification (NCBI taxonomy): domain Eukaryota; kingdom Metazoa; phylum Mollusca; class Gastropoda; order Neomphalida; family Peltospiridae; genus Gigantopelta; species Gigantopelta aegis. The sequence continues at coordinate 2,016,118 of NC_054703.1, forward strand.
TAATCTATTCTATTCTATTATTATTATATTCTATTATTATTCTATTATATTCTATTATATTAACAGGTTATGTAAAAGAAGTGAATGCAGAAATTAGAGACAATCAAACGTCTATGGAAAAGGATGCAAATGTCAAATAAATGGTTGAACAGAAAGCAATGTTAACGGGGGTTTTTGGAATTCGCCTTGAATGAAAAATGGTTCTGGATCGATGGGAGGGAGTTCACGGAGGAAGATGTAGTGCACAGTACTAACGATGAGATGAATGTTGAACAACCAAATACCAAGCACGTGGAATGTGATACCAGAATAGTGTTTCCTGCAATTCAATATTCAAAGCCATAGGGCGAAATAGTGTGGTACATATTAGATGGGTGATCTATTGGGTGTTTTGCTGTTTCACGTCAAATATCTATGTAACAATTTGAAAGTTACTGGAAAGCCATTCCACTTGACAGAATATTGGAAACCTCCTAGCATCAGACTGTTGTGTTTGCTTCCATTGCATGCTCTGCAAAGCGATGATACTACCTCATGTGTCCTGATATTGTCCTAAGAAAAAGCTTTCAATGTGTTTGTTCCAAATGTGTTACAGGACTCTAATAGGTTACTGAAGACAAATGGGAATGTTTTGTACAATTAAGTTTGTAAAGTGTATGTCCTGACAGTAACCAGTGTTGACAAAGTATAAAATGTTCTATCTAACGAATTGAAAGGTCCAAAATGTGATGTTTGCAGATGAGCCTGCATGGCTGTTTCCAGCTGAGTCGGTAGAGCGCTCTGATTATTTTTAATCGACCCATCCAGAGCACCATGACTGGCATATCAAAATCCGTGGCATGTGATGTATGTTTGAAAGTGTTTATAAAAGATATCTTGCTACTGTTGGATAAATCTAATGGTTTTCTCCTAAGACTACGAGTCACAAATTACCAAATATTTGACATCTAATTGTCCATGATCAATACATCAATGTTCTAGTGATGTCGTTAAACAAAACAAACTTTAGTGTTTCATGTCATTGTCATACTATGGTATGGATACAAGCTTACATGTATTTGCCCACTGTAGATCTTCCATCACCTTCAGCGGTGGCATTGGGCATATGTACTCGGCTATCATGTACAGACCATTGTTAATGATTTTCCCTTTGGTTACCATTTCACTGTTTTCAGAGTTATCTTCCCATTTGTGTTAAAGCAATTGGCGTTCATTTTGCAAATGTGTAAAGACGCATGAAACATCGCCAGTACAACAAATGATTGATCGATTGCCCCTTTTGTTACCATTTCAGAGTCATCTGATTTTGCTTCCGATCTGTGTTAAAACTGCTTTTGTTACATAATCCTTTCAGTAATTATGCATATGTTAAATGACTGCTAGCATCACGTTTTGAACGACCCCACCCCCACCCCAAGTACAAATAATTCTGATTTGGCGGTCATTTTGGATCATGTTACATATCTACATGTATGTTGAACTTCTTTTAGTTGTGTGATATGCTTAGCAGCAAATGGTGTCCTTCATAAAACTTGGATGTCGGTTTTATTAATTGTATTACAAATGGCCGCCATCTTGTTTCCGGTATCTTGTTTTTCACCAGTTTGAACAATAAAACTAAATGTTCAGATTTCAACATAGATTTTTACAAATGTAATGTACATACATATCATACGTTAGTACTATAAAAATCATATAAAGGTCATTGTGGTACCATTTAGATATTTTATAATAGACAATTTTCCGCTATGTTCATTTTAATAATTTTTAATCATAAAATGTAATTTCTCAGACGACCAGCATATAAATTTTTTTCGGATTCAACATCCCCTAATTAGGCTTAAAATCTATGTTGGACTAAATTCTAAAAAACAAACATTCTCGTACATATAGCATTCTTGGCAAAGTAGGACCTGTCTAAAATATTCTAGCAATAAAAACTTTAAATGTGTTTAGTACATAGTGATGATCGGTAACAGAAAGAGACTATTAGTTGAAAACCGTGACATTGCCAGTGATCTGGGGTAATAAAGTTAAAACCAAAACCAAAAAAACAAAACGTTCAGTAATGGCATGAGTTTCAGGACAGCCTGTTTAATAGTAAAATGAGCTGTAGTACGTGAAATTATGTTACACTATCTTGGAATCAGTAGCTTTAATAAGATGTGTATGTGTGCGTTGTGTGTGTGTGTGTGTGTGTGTGTGTGTCGTGTATGTGTGTGTGTGAGAGAGAGAGAGAGAGAGAGAGAGAGAGAGAGAGAGAGAGAGAGAGAGAGAGAGAGAGAGAGAGAGCGTTTGTATGAGAGCGTGTGCGTGCGAGTGTGCGTGCGTGTGTGTGTGTGAGTGTGTCATCGAGTGTCCGTGTCATTGTTTGTTTTCTTTTGTTTGTTTTGGCGTGCGGGGGTTTTCGGGGGTGGTTGTTTATTGTTGTTGTTGTTCTTCTTGTTCTTTTAATTGTGGTTTGTTTTTTGTTGTTGTTTTTTTGTCGGATTTTTTTCTTCAAAATATTAAACATTAAATAACTAACTACTGATCAATAATGAGTTAACGATGTGTTAACAGGTCTTACCTCACCAGCCACTGTCTCCAAGTAGACCCTGATTTGTTGATTCCTCTAATGAGTTAACTATGTGTTAACAGGTCTTATGTTACCAACCACAGTCTCCAAGTAGATCCTGGTTTGTTAATTCTTCTAATGAGCGAACGATGTGTTAACAGGTCTTACCTCACCAGCCACAATCTCCAAGTAGATCCTGGTTTGTTAATTTCTTTTATGCACCAAGCTACTTCTCTCAATACAGCGCAGCCGCATTACACAGTCAGCAACATGTCTACACATTGCATCACAGAAGATTCGCGTGAATAACCTAACAAGATGGTTACACATGCGGTCGGTATTTGGGTATTCTTGGGCATTTTTTGTTCTTCTTTTGAGATTTTATCGACCCAGAAGTAAAATAAAAGATGGGGTAGTGGATCATTGGGGGGGGGGGGGTTGCTTCTCGGGTCGAAACCTCACTGCTCAGGCAAATGTTCTTCTTTCTCGGTATATTTCCTGGGGGAGACACAGTCTAGACTCGCACACGACCCACGCAGAACTGTCTTCATACACAGCAGGAGGTGGGAATTAAAATTAGAATCTACTAGCTCTTTATATCAGATCCATCCGCCGCCCAAACGACGCACTCAGCATTAACGGTTATATATCGTCAGACTTATAGTAAGCGATCACGCAGATAATTAGAGAAGAAACCCGCTGTCGCAACAAGTTATTTTTATAAGTACCACCCTACAGACAGGATAGTACACGGCCTTTGTTAAACCATGGGGCGAGCGCTTTACCACTGCACTAATTACAATCCGGCATAAAAGGATGAAAACATATTTTCATTAATTATAAACGAAACTAATATTCTTTATAAAAAAACAAATAATAAAAAGATTTTTTTTAATCGGTTTTTAAAAACACACACCTGATATCCAACGTATAATATGTTTCCCAAACAATCGAGAGACTTATGCATGAATGACGATGAATTGGGTGTCGATTGCCTTTTCAAAATCTACTCTTAGCAACATACCACGCACCTTTTAAAAGGACATTTCTGAATTTGCTGCAAGTTTTAAGATGTTATCGACTAACAGAGTGTAATTACATATCAACTATATTTGTCTGCATAAAATATTAGTGGCCGTATATTAAACGTGTTTCTGATCGTTCTAATATTTGTAAAAGCTTAAATTTCATTTTATTTCCTAAAAAAAACAATTCGTACGTACGAAATTATTTGAAGACAAAATCCAGTTTGGGCTTCTAACAAATATTATGACGACCAGAAAGACGTTGAATATACAGACACTGATATTCTAAACAAGAAAATATATTTAATATGTAACCTGTGGCACCGAATCGCCGCAACTTGAAGACTTGCCACGATACGTTCTGACGTATCCAGACATCCATAAGAAGGATGCTGTTTTACTCAATCACTTGCATGGGGCCTACAAGTCACGCGGTCGATCCCGCTTACGTGCATGACACAGAGGGCAGACGTGGCACTGGCTAGTATATATTGATGTATGACTATCTATATGTTGTATGTATGTCCGGTTTGACTATTACATACGTAGATATTAACGCACTGGCGCAGGGGATAATTAAATCCTGTCTGACCTCACAAATTGTCCCATACTGTTGATGGGACTCAAACCTATGACACCGAATCACCCGCAACTTGCAGCCTTGCCACGATACGTTCTGGCCTATCCAGACATCCATAAAAAGGATGCTGTTTTACTCAATCACTTGCATGGGGCCTACAAGTCACGCGGTTAAACGTTTTGTCTGCTAATGATAATAGATCATAATGTAATTAGATGAAGAAATATTTAATTTATTCTTTCTTCTGGAATTTGAACAGAAACAGCTCCAACCAGCATGTCAGAGCAAGCTATTTTATAAACAGTTCTTCTTACAGCCCAGCATGTGACAGATTGTGAAAAATCTCAAGTCAAGAATAATGTTAGCTTGCAGTGAGTCCACATGGCATACTGTAAACTTTCAATTTCGCAGCAGCTCTAAAACACCTAATTGAGTTTGTGTTGTTAATACTTTGAACATGTGCTGGAGGCAGGAAGTAATTGTAAACAACAACAGATTATTTCTAGATAGCAGACCCTCACAACCCTCACAGGAGTATCATGCTGTGCGCAGAGTAACCTTATCTTACACTGTGCTGGAGAATCCGGCTCCCTGGTATTGTAACAGGTTGCCAGAAGCACTTTACTACTTTGGAAAAACAGTTTATCAAACAAAGTGAAGCCTTTAAACCAGTTATAACAGACATATTTATTACACTAATTATTACATGAAATATAAGCTATCATCCCAGTTATAACAGATGTATTTATTACACTAATTAGTACACGAAATGTAAACTATCAAAAAAAACTGAACCATATCTGTAGTATTGAAATACTGACTGAATTAAAAATGCTACTCAACAGTTAAGATGTGTTAATACATTTAATCACTTGACATACACATTAATTTAACTAAATAAAATTAATTAAGGGCCAGTTGTTATATTCGGCATTTTCCCTTAAACGTTTTCTTTCGTTGTAAAGTGTCTACGTTTTGACATGTTCTAAAAAAAATGTTCTATAACTTAATGATATAAACAGCACTTTAGAGATAAGAAAATGACAAATATATTTATAAATCACATTTAACAATTTCTAGCAGAATGCACATTTTTGTACGTTTTACAAAAATGCACAAAACTCATTGTGTCCAAGAGTTTTGCGTGTAACATGGGTCAGATATTACTAAAACAATATTTAGAAATTATTTGTGATTAAAACTTACTGGAATAATATGACATTAGTAAATAATTACCAAAAGTCGACTGGCCTTTAATTAATTTTGTTGAGTATATTTTAAATATGTTAGTAATACTACTAAAGGTAACTGTGTTGAAACAAAAATCGATTGATTGATAAACTTAAAATGCACAGATATGCACTGGCATAGCCTGGTAGCCGGGGATTCGGCACAAGAAGGCCTTGCCTTCTCAAATATACCTCTTTTTCCCCCCACCATACTAACTTTTATAACGACTGTCTCCCCATGACACGTGTAAAAGTAGTGTCCTCCACCCGACCCCAACTCCAATATAAAGTATTGACTACCCCAATACATATATGTGCCGTTAAGGTTTGATGACTAGTTGGATATTGGCATGGAAAGGAAAGAAATATTCAATGACAGCGCAGCACATGCTATTTTTAAACCATGGTTAACTGATGTCAACTTTGTGAGGTATTTCGACACTTGGTCTGTAAAATGCAAAAAGAAATTTGCTACCACCACAGAGGCTGCTCCAACTAAACAGTGACAAAGTATTATTTATATGTACTTCCCCATTGAAAGGATAGTACATACCACAATCTTTAATGTACCAATCTTGGGCACTGGTTTGGATAAGATAAAAGCTGACGGGTCCACTAAGGGCAATCAATCACATATCCAATCGCACCTATCTGTGTCAATGAACTATAATGACGTGGGTGATATATAATGATGCCTGCATAGCAAGTGTTTAAATATCACCTCAACAGTGAACATTAATATCCATGTCAATGCCACAAAACTGTCACTACAACGAACAATACATCCCCAAAATATTCAATCCTTCCTGGTAATTATTCTTCAGGACACTAGCATCTATAACAGCTAAAACAAAACCTCTGTAACTACAAAAATGGAAAATGCATCCTCTAAATATTTGCAACAGTCCTTCCTGGTAATTATTATTCAGGACACTAACATCAGATTCTATAACAGCTAACCAGAACCTCTGTAACTACAACACTGTAAAAGACATCCTCACAATATTTGCAACAGTCCTTCCTGGTAATTATTATTCAGGACACTAACATATATAACTAAAAAAAAAAACTCTAACTACAACTATGGAAAATACATCCTCTAAATATTTGCAACAGTCCTTCCTGGTAATTGTTATTCAGCATCAGTATCAGTGTCATTCTGATAACAGTGTCCCACTGGCTGGGTACATAATGCTGGTCTTCTTCTTGGCAAATTCAATACTAGAATGCATGGCATCACATTCCATCTGAGTGTGGCCAGGTTCCAGAAATTTGTGGTCAATGGTGTTGATGTGATCAATCGATATGACAGCATGCAACAGAGCAGCGGCAACATACTGGTTTCTGTTCTGCCCTGTACAGGTATCAGAATAGAATATCACATGTCTGATATTGGGGGGTAATGCCTTCAACTGAATTTGTAAGCAAGACGCTATTTCACATGATCCTTTTTGGGCATCCACTTCCGACCAAAGAAAGCATGTTCCACTCTTACTTGCCACATCATAAATGGTAAAATTGTAGCAGTTGAGTTTTCTCATATAGTAGATTTCACTCACCAGTGAGCATGGTGTTACAAGCACAGCTTCTAAGTCAAAGGTTCCAACAAACATGGAAGTATTTTTGCAGGAAAGTGCCTTGTCTCTTATTTTTGCCTCTCGAGCTTTTATTTTTCTTGATTGGTGGGTGATGTATTCCTGATTTAAATCTTCATTGATTGCTCCAGCATCCTTTTCTCTGTTGTATCTTTGGCAGAGAGAGCACTGGTCTTTCTTTGGAACGTGGAATGAAAAGTTGAATTCTTCATTGAAAACCTGCCTGTAGAGGGAGGCTGACACTGGTTCAATGCCATCTGACTCACACTTCTCTTTGTACAGATCATACATTTTCTTGATGTTCAGTTGTGGTCCTAAAAACTGCCTATTGGTGTCTCGACGAGTGTAATGTGCATCCACCCTTGGAAATGAATCTATATGTTTCCTGACCTTGTTGAGTTGGTCTTTGGAAGTCTTGTTATGTGGCTTATGTTTCCCACGTCTCTCGCTGCCATAAAATACTCCTTGGTCATTGTGTTTCATTGCATGGTTTATATAAGCCTCCCCAATGTCCAGAGTTTTTCTGAAAAACATCTTGCAGACTTTATGCCTTTCTCCTTCATGTTGAAATGAGTAGGTTCGGTGCACTTGATGCGTTTTGTTTACCACCCTTTTCTCCTCATCCAGATATGTTCGAGTTTTCTTTTCTTGTGTGTTCGAACAAATGAAATCTTTTTGTCTGTCATACGAGTACAAGTTCCAAAATGCCTCACAAATACTTTGTCGAATCGCCTCTGAAAAGTGTTCTGAGCATCTATACACTTAGTACAGTCTGTTTTTTGAACTGTTCTAGCCCTCATGGTTCTTCCTTCATGGTTGACATATACCTCCCCCGCGAGCTTCAGATGTTTTCTTTTATTCTTTAGCCAGGTGTCAGGGGTAGCTTTTCTCTTTCTGAACAGTTGCTTCTTTGGCGGAGTATTGTAGGCTGCAGACATTCTGGGTGATGCTGATGGAGGTGGATTAGGTGATTTTATAGGAGTGGTGATTGAAACATTAAGACTGGCACTTGGAACATCAGTAGTAACAGTTGTACCATCTGTACGTGAAACAGACTGTTGAACAGAATCTGACAGAGCCGTACTCGATGAGGCTGGACTTGGATTTACCATGACTGTAGGTGTGGTAGAAGATGGAGTAACCTCTGTTTTGTTTATTTCTGTAAGCACTGTCTCTCTATGATGTGCATGTGTGATGAAACTCGTTAGTGTCTTACATGCATCATAATGGTCACGTAGTCCTCTTATTGATGTATAAGCCAAAATAATGCGTGTATCAGCAGTAGGGAGTTGCAATGTAGGCTTTACATCGATGAGTGGAGTTGAAGCTTTGCTGCAAAATATCAGAACACAACGACCAGACCAGTTTGCCACTGCGAGGGGCAGGAAATCGGCTACTCTGTTGGAAAAGTAACCATCTTGGCGAAGTTTCTCTACTTCTAGTTGGTAATCTTTCTCTTTATCTGCATTTTCTGTAACCGAAAGGAAGTCAATATATTCAGTCATGTTTTCTTCTAAATGATCACACAACAGTTTTCTCAGTTCACTGGAGTTCACAGCTGCAGACATATTGACTGAGCATGCCTGAAAGAAACAGTTACCGTCAGCAGGAACCACATGTATTTGGTATCCATTGCACTGAACTAGCTGAGATAGTCTCTTTGTATGCATCTCACGCATTAGTGTGGCATAGTTATGAGCTTATCGACTTTTATCCATGATTGCAGATATCTGCTGTTGTTCATCTTTATTTAAAATTGGAGCGCAGTTTGGCCTAGCGTGAACGGACAGAACATCCTTTATCACTTTCTTTCTATTCCGCTTCACCATTGGCACAACAGATTTTGATTCTGAATCGCTCTCAGAATTCACAGAACTGAACTCTTCCTCACTAGGGAGATATTCTTCATCTGATGATATATGACAACTCAATTCAGATGGGTGAGAATATTTTCCTAAAGCAGCTAGGGGTTCATTATTTGAACTGTCAAAATCGCTGTCACTTCCCTTTCTTTTTTCTTCCAACTGTTCTGGTGGTATCTCATTTGGTGTATTCATTTTTTCTGGCAGAATCTTGCAAACGTGTTCACTTTTTTCAAGATGAGTAGTAGTCTCAGTGGATGAATTTGTTGGTATAATTTTACTGGCACCAGTTTTCCAAATCTGTAGTGGACCTTTGTCGGGTGTTTTTGTGTTCCTTTGTTCTTGTGCTGTCTCATTTTCGTCAACAAGACATAGAGATGGTAATTTGATGGATGCATCTTCATTGCATATAGTGAGAGAAGCCTGAACAAGATCTTCATCTTCAATATCTGACCAGAGATCACTCATCATTGGAACTTCTGAAATGTTACAATTATTCCAGTTAATGTAATATCTAGATACTGTAACCCAGAAAATATGAATCTGCATACATTTCAACTACTACAATGAACAATATTAATTTATGAGTATGCATATATATTTTATGCCAATTACATCAAATGGTCGCTTCTTCTAACCAATTAGTTATAATTATGAACTACCATGAAAGGACAGTGATTTAAAGAAAAATAATAATTAATTTTCACATAATTCATTTCCATCTTACTATATTGCAAATATTCTGTAATGTCTATAATTACAGTTACTAGAAAAGTTATAATCCTGTGATAATGATTCATGCCTTCTAACTTTTTAAAAATAATTTCCCTGCATGCTAAGCAAGTTAAAATATTTTATTGCAATGTGCATGAGCAAACAACATTAAATTTTATCATATTTGGGCCGGCATTCTTATTACATTAAACAATTCCCAGGCATTTTTATTTTAAATTGCAACTTAAATTTAGTTTTATGTAATATCCAAATTGTGTACACAATACAGACATAGTTCATAATTTATAACTAAGATTGGTGGATATGGAAGCCATATTTAAAATAAATAAATATTTTTAAAAATATATTTAATGATACATTCAGCACATTTTAACTACAGTGGTATGGTGTCAGACATGTGGTTAATGACCACACATATATTGTAGAAAGGTTAAAGTTTGTTTTGTTTAATGACACCACTAGAGCGCATTGATTTATTAATCATCGGCTATTGGATGTCAATCATTTAGTAATTTCTGACAGTTTTAAAGAGGAAACCCGCTATATTTTCCCATTAGTAGCAAGGGATCTTTTATGTGTACCATCGCATAGACAGGATAGCACATACCACTGCCTTTGATGTACCAGTCGTGGTACACTGGCTGGAGCCAGAAATAACTTGTAGAAAGGAAACTATGGGCTACACTTTGTGGTTAGCACCAAGGGCTATTTTACATATGAATCATCAGACAGGATAGTACATACCATGACCTTTGTAACACCAGTTGTGAAACACTGGTCGGAACAAGAAATAGTCCAATGATTCCACTAACAGGGATTGATCCTAGACTGACCACACATCAGGCGATCATTTTACTACTGGGCTACGTCCCACCCCCGGCATATTAATTTAGGTGTTGTTGTTTTTCTCTAGTATAACTAAAATAAGTGAAAATAACTTACCTATTTAAACCAGTTTCTCTATGACATTGTCTCCTTTCAGTTAATTCTTCTCAAATGTGTGCTTCTTCTATATAACTAAATGAACTCTGCAAATACACTCAGTTTAATCACTTCTGATTAAACTATTTACATCACCAGCATTTATTCAGCAACTAATTATCAACACACACATTATACCACATTCCAGATGTCTAAGCACTACAAACTTCCAGCCCCCTATTGTCTGCAGTCCATCTCAGATTATCACCCACTGACTGGTCATCGTGATGCGTAAACAATTAATTCTAGCTACCTCTGCCAGAGTTGTTATTTCTTTGTAAGCCATAACACCCAGCCAGAGATAGTTTACATAAAACATCATTGCTGGGTGTAAACACTTAAGAGCTAGCACGTGTCATTAGCGTGTCATGCGGTATGGCAACAAGGATTCTGTCTTCTCAGACAGCTTACAGCCCACCACGATTCAGTGTTGTGAGCTAACGTGTTATCTATGGGTGATACTCCAAAATTCCAGAGAGACAGAACAAAGTAGAGCTGAAAACATGGGTTTGGCTACTGGTGGATATGGACATACAAGATAATTGTTTTGGGTTATGATGTACAAAAGCATAAATAAATGACTGATTTGAATGAGACATGGTGAAATGATAGTACACATTCCCATGATGCTGACAAGGTGATTAACTCATTTTTGTATAATTCACCATATAATGGGTTCCTGCACTAACCCCTCGATATATATATATATATATATATATATATATATACACAGTAGAATCTCGTTGGCTCGACCTCTGAAGGTTCGATCACACTGCAACGCTCGAACCAAAAACGAAGTCCCGATTTTTTTGTCCGATAAACCCTTATATTAACTGATGATGGGTCGAATACGTCCAGAGTCGACTATAAGGCTTCGCTCGAACTAAATTATCGGTCCCGTCTGTGTCATTAGCTATATTTCCCTCGAACATCAAATATCAAATGGAAAACCACCGAAAAGGACCTACAATTGCTGCGCTTGCGCATTTGGTTATTACAACCTTTGGATTATAATAATTTAGGCGAAACGAGTTATAGATGGATCGGAGAATCGCGACACTAGCCAAGCAATCATTTCTTTGCCATACCTGTCATGTTGTGTGTTCACCCAGCAGCTATCGGTAAAAGTCTTTCAAGTACAGCTAGTGTCACGGTACCTTTTCGATGAAGCGTGATACCAGTCAAACAATTGGCCTCGGCCGGAAGCGTTACTCTGAACACGTCTACCAGACCAGTTGTTAATGAAACTAGGGGCGAGGTACTCCGCTATCATCACTTCGGCAAGGGCTTCTGCATCAGCGGGGTAATTTCTAATAAATCCTTTCACTCTGATATTTTGTTATATAACACATTGAAGAATTGTGTAAGTTTTCAGTTACCAAAATAATATGGTAACAGGTCGTTTCGCCCTTATTACTAGTTCACCCGAGTCATTTTGAACAGGGTTGATTCGTACCTCTAACCGAGTCGTTAGGTAAGTTCTGTCTTGTATCACTCTCTACCACTTGAATCGTTTGAGAAATGTTAAAACGTAATATACAAACATGAAAGTCTAAACATACTAAACGTAAGTTTCGCTTCCTTATTTTATCACCATATCATGTATCAGTGATATTCTACATGAACGCGATGACGTACATGTTTATGTGTGCATGTGTGTGCGTGTCACGGTGTATAATATGTATGTAGGCATGTTGTATGTATGCGCGCGCGCGCGCGCGTGTGTGTGTGTGTGTGTGTGTGTGTGTGTGTGTGTGTGTGCGCGCGCGCGCGCAATGAATTTTATTCGACAAATTAATGTTACAAATTTGTATTTTATTTATATTATTACCGGTGTTACTATACCAATTACAGCATATATCTGTATACACGATCACTCGATCGCTGTATATTGTATTAGGGGCCGAAACGGTTTGGGGCCGAACATGTACTGGGGCCGAAACGTCCTAACACCTATCTAATTCAACTTTCTAACTTATGTTACGGAAATATCCGATGTTGACCGAATGGTTCGGTCGAACTACCCGATGGGTCGAACACTTCCTCGAGCACCGACGGGGTTCGAGTCAACGAGATTCAACTGTATATATATATATATATATATATATATATATATATATATATATATATATATATAAGAATATCGAGGTCAATTAGACAACTCTACAATGGTATTATTATATATAGAGGATTCGTCACGAGTATTTTTTAATATGGAAAATATCAACCGAGTCTATGTTAATCGGTATTTGTCGAGGCTCTGCCGACACAAATACCGATTAACTAGACGAAGTTGATATTTTACATATTAAAAAACACGAGTAGCGAATTCTATTTATCCTATAACACTTCTAAAATAACATTCTAATTACTTTTTTAGTAAATCACAGTACTATATTTAAAGTCGCCGCCATCGATAATATGACGTCATCACGATTAGCACAGATTAGTTTGACGTAATGCATTTTAAACAAATCTTTGAAAACGTTACGTTCAGGTACACGGGTCTTGTTGGCTTGTAAGCAAATGACCATCCACGGCAACACATTACCTAGAGACCTTGCAGATTTGCATACCATTATTAACCGGGTTAATAAAGTAAATTATCACATGGGTTTATGACATGGATATCATGGGTAAGTTATAGGAAAAAGACATTTATCAGACTTGTGTCTTTATAATAAAGTTACTAGTATTTAGATTGTGTTGATGTTGAAAAATACAGCTCAGCTTTAACAAGAGTACATATTTCAGGGTGTTTACTACCAAATCCAATCTTATAGACGACAATAGTAACATATGTGGCTAAAATTCCTACCTGCAGCGTATCAATCGACATAAAGGCCACGGATATAAATACTACCACCCCTCACACTTCAAGTGAATCAGAAAAAAAGGGGGTCAAGCTGCTCGTTTCTGAGATAACGTGTAGCGTCTATGACTACCCTAGTTCCGCACAAAATTCGAGTACTTTTTTTTAGAGGTACCCCATACAAGGCTACATGACACATTGGTACTAGATGAAATAAAATTGCATTTTTTTTTTTTACCCAGGTGAAACTATTATTTTTTACAACCAACACACTCACATTTATGACCAATCACAGGACTTGTGGTGTTCACTTCTCTATCAAAAGTTGGGTGCACCTCGAACTTTCACCCAGCCGGAAGTTATTTGGTACACAGGTTGGTCATTGAAACTGGAAGCTGGGAGATACCCCATCCGAATGTATGAAAAATCGTAACTGACCGCCGTGTTACTAACTGGAGATGAATTTGTACAATTATTCAATAGCAGAAATCGAAATATAGAAGGCTGGTAGAGTTATGATAATATGGCTTTGAACGAAAAAATGCAATTCTGTTTCACTAATGTTTCCGAAATAATAAACAACAACAAAGGAAAATAGGTTTTAAACTATATTAATTAGAGATGGCACAGGCTGGGATATGCTATTTATTTACCGTTATGTGTCAATGTATCTCAATACACACGTATAATTATATTCTATCACACGTTTGTGCTCAAAGCCCTTTGTCCAAATGCAAATACACTGCCTGTTATGTTGACAAACTAATCAGTATCTCACGATTTAATATCCTGTTTCTGACAAAATGCGAGGCGGGACGTAGCTATAATGTTAAAGCACTCGCTTGATGAGCGGTCGGTCTGAGATCGATCACTGTCAGTGGGCCCATTGGGCTATATTTCGTTTCACCCAGTGCACCACACTGGTATATCAAAGGCCGTGGTGTGTGCTATCCTGTCTGTGGCGTGGTCCACATAAAAGATACTTTGCTACTAATGTAGCGGGTTTCCTCTCTAAGACTTAATATCGAAATTATCAAATGTTTGACATCCAATAGCAGATGATTAATAAATCAATGTGCTCTAGTGGTGTCGTTAAACAAAACAAACAAAGTGGAAAAATGCATATGAAAGACCACTTCCTGCTTTATTGGTAGGAGTTTCCAATGCGATGTAGAGGGTTTCCTCCTCCCTCCCCCCCCCCCCCCCCTCCCTCCCTCTCTCTCTCTCTCTCTCTCTCTCTCTCTCTCTCTCTCTCTCTCTCTCTCTCTCTCTCTCTCTCTCTCTCTCTCTCTCTCTCTCTCTCTCTCTCTCTCTCTCTCTCTCTCTCCGTCCTTCTCTAAATATAATAATAATAATAATAATAATATAATAATAATATATTATTATTATTATTATTATTATTATTATTATTATTATTATTATTATTTTGTAGGTAGATATATTTAGCTGGCCGTTTACGGGTATATTTTAACAAGATTTATATTTACAGGTGAATAAACGAAATTGGTTATGTTGGTCGTGGATGATTACGGATTTAAAATAACTTACAGGCAGTAGTAATATTAGTCATAAACAAACTCGACTAGACCTGTACTACCACATGTTTGCGCTATTCAGGTGTGACACCCACAGCATATTCTACCCAGAACCAGTCGTGTTCGCACCTTTAGGAGATCACCGGGGCGTAACCCGTCAATGCATTTACGCTACGGCAGAAAAGATCACGTGGGGGGAGGGTGTGGCAGATTAACTCAATTCTTTATTGACATAAAGCTGTACCACTCATCGGTACATTCACAGTATAAATGCAAATACAAATTAAAAAAATACAAATACACACACACACACAATATAAATGCAAATATAAATCCCAAACAGATATACACTCATAATATTAATGCAAATACAAATATAAATATAATTATAAATATAAATGTGTGTATATATATATATATATATATATATATATATATATATATATATATATATATATATATGTGTGTGTGTGTGTGTGTGTGTGTGTGTGTGTGTGTGTGTGTGTGTGTGTGTGTGTGTGTGTGTGTGTGTGCATAAATATAAATATAAATACAAAATATAAATACAAAATACTAATATAAAATACATATACACTCACAATATAAAAGTAAATATAAATACAAAATACATATAAGAGAAGTTTGTTTTGGTTAAACACCACTACATAACATTGATTTATTAATCATCGGCTATTCGATGTCAAACACAATATAAATTCAAATACAAAAATACAAAATCAATGCAAATACAAATTACTAATACAAATACAAAATACAAATACAAATATAAGTATAGGAGAAACCAGTATACACACTAATCATCGTTTTTCAGTGTGTGATTTCTAATTTAATATTGGTCCTAATGGCGCCATAGTTGGCAGTAAAAAAAGAAAGAAATGTTTTATTTAACGGCGCACTCAACACATTTTATTTACGGTTATATGGCGTCAGACATATGGTTAAGGACCACACAGATATATAGAGAGGAAAGCCGCTATCGCCACTTCATGGGCTACTCTTTCCGATTAGCAGCAAGGGATCTTTTATTTGCGCTTCCCACAGGCAGGATAGCACAAACCATGGCCTTTGTTGAACCATTTATGGATCACTGGTAGGTGCAAGTGGTTTACACCTACCCATTGAGCCTTGCGGAGAACTCACTCAGGGTTTGGAGTCGGTATCTGGATTAAAAATCCCATGCCCCGACTGGGATCCGAACCCAGTACCTACCAGCCTGTAGACCGATGGCCTAACCACCACGCCACCGAGGTCGGATAGTTGGCAGTAAATTCTTAACCTTAATAGTTGTACGATGCTTTGGGATGGAAAGCAAAACCTGCTTTTTAGGTTGATTGTTGGAAGGCATATTGTGTATTTTGATTACTAGTAACAATTGTCTCTTGCTCCTTGCCAATTCCGAGCCGTGGTGTTTAAAATGTTTTTATACTGTCAGAGCTCGTATTGTTATGACAGTGATTCATGAGTGCATGTCTCTTGCTCCTTGCCAATTCCGAGCCGTGGTGTTTAAAATGTTTTTATACTGTCAGAGCTCGTATTGTTATAACAGTGATTCATGAGTGCATGTCTCTTGCTCCTTGCCAATTCCGAGCCGTGGTGTTTAAAATGTGTTTATACTGTCAGAGCTCATATTGTTGTGACATGATTCATGAGTGCATGTCATCACAGCTGTACGTATTCTAAATAGCTCTGTCCTGTGCTGGTTTTGATTTAGTAAACTAGTCTGAGGGCCGATTTCTCGTCGCCGGTTTAAACCTGATTCGCGGTTTAAACTCGGTTCAAAATCGGCTCAACTAAAATTCTCATTTCTCGTTGCAAATCAAATTTGAATCTTGGATCAAAATCTTCTTGAACCAGGTTCAAGTTAAACCTCCAAATCGGGCGTTCAAGGCCTTGATCCATGGAAATATGGCGGACTCGGACGTTGACGATATGGAAATAATGCTAGAAAATAGGCGTATATTCAACATACCGCGTGTTTTTAGATTACAGTTTAACCCATTTGATGTATACAGTGACGAAGAATTTCTGCAGCGGTTCCGTTTTACCAAAGAAGGTGTGCATAACTTGGAAATTATCTTTCGTAATCAATTACAACGTATAAAGAGGGGCCATAACATTACACTAATGCAACAACTATTGGTCACGTTGAGGTTTCTTGTAACAGGATCATTTCAAATAGTATGTGCGGATTTAACTTCCATGAGTATAGCAAATGCAAACCGTGCTATCTGTCGCACCATTTTAGTCACTGCAGCATGACACAGGGAATACATTATCTGGAGACGAGATAGATGTTACGAAACAAACATTTTTCAACAGCAGTGTGTGTGTGTGTGTGTGTGTGGGGGGGGGGGGGGGGGGGGGGGGGGGGGGGGGGGGGGGGGGGGGGGGGGGGGGGGGATAAAATATTATTTTTGAAATTCAATACGAAACCATTCCTATCATGTTATGCTTTAGAATACCTTTCCAAAGATCTATAACACATGCGTTTAGCATCATTTTTTACCCCTCCCAAGGTCACATGTAGGTTTATAACAATTCGTAATTAGAAAATTGGTCATAAATGTTTTAACATCTTCTTATAAAGTGTTTTTTATTACTTGAATATGCTTTTGAGTTACTAAAATGTTAATGTTTTTCTGTCCCACGAATGGTATAGACAAAGGCCATGGTATGTGCTGTCCTGTTTGTGGGAAAGTGCATATAAACATATCTTGCTACTAATGGAAACTGTACCGACTTTCGTCTGAAAACGTGTTAGAATTACCAAATGTTTGACATCCAACAGCCGATGATTAATTAATCAGTGTGTTCTAGTGGTGTTGTTAAACAAAACATTTTATTTATATATCTGGACAATATTGAATATACAGATTGTCTGCAAGTCTGAAAGTCGGTATGTTTTCTAGAGTATCCAACTATAACTGCAGAATATGAATCAGTTCTCTTTTCTAGCAAAGTCTTTAGAACAATATTATACATCTTTGCTGTTTTGACGCAAGACTCGGCGACCTTTTTCCAGCATCCTTTTAATTGTTTAGTTGTACGATTTCGGGTACCTTGAATTGCATTGAATTTAGTGGTTATTGTCGTCCACGCACGTTCTATTTCCCTGTTACTTCTGCTGTTTGTTGGGGTTTTGTTATATCCTCGACAACATCCCTATGTTCACTAATAATAGAAATAAGTATTTATCGTTCATATAAGGTATAATTGTTACTACGGGCTGTCATTACTGGTAAAAAGAAACAAAACATGAACATATGAAGGGGTACATGAAACGTCCGCGTCATGGAACAGCCTGGTTTAGTTGAGCGAGATAATGATTTCGCACGTGAAATAGGATCTGAAATGATCATGGTTTATTATGAACTAGGCTTAGTTGATCTTGACCGAAGGTTTAAACCTAGCTGCTTTGAGCCGTCAACGAGAAATCGGGCCTGAGAGTGGCAGTCTTCTTTTTGGTGGTGCAAGAGGGATGGACTATCCAGTAAACGATCTCATCGTGTGTGGCTGTCCTTCTATAGATGAGGCACTAAATACAGATTAGTGAAATCATCCACTATTTTGCAAAATACCCATTCGACTCTGCAATGTGCAGAGATACGGCCTTGAAACTGTATTTTGCTTTTTGTCGTTCAGATTGATATAAAAAAAAAACTATGGTATACATATATGTGTGTGTGTGTGTGAGAGAGAGAGAGAGAGAGAGAGAGAGAGAGAGAGAGAGAGAGAGAGAGAGAGAGAGAGAGAGAGAGAGAGAGAGAGAGAGAGAGAGAGAGAGAGAGAGAGAGAGAGAGAGAGAGAGAGAGAGAGAGAGAGAGAGAGAGAGAGAGAAGAAGAAGAAGAAGAAGAAGAAGAATACATATACATGAGTGGCCGTTAGATACATTTTAAAACTCGTTGTGAGATAAATTGTATCTAACGGACACGAATGTATTATTCTTACATATCCTCAAAAACCAGGTTTTAAGAAACTTACGCGTCACAAACACATGATTGTCAGGTTAACTATACGTCACAGTGTAATCAATTTCCATCGCGTAGTTTTTCATTGGATGTATGGCAGTGGTGACCTGGTCATCACCTATGAACAGCCAGTCGTATGTCTTCAAATTGTTAACACACGTACATGTGTAAACAACCATGTTTTGTCACCAACGAATGTGTAAGAAATACATGTATATGTGAAAGGAACTTGCTTATAACACTTAGTTTCTTAATTGAGGTGGGGGGGGGGGATTTAGCTCAATCGGATGAGTGCTCGCTTGAGGTGCTTGCGTCAAAGGATCTCCACGTCAGTGGATCCATTCAAGTGACTGGGGTTTTTTCTCGTTAAAACCAGTGCACCACAACTGGTCGAAGGCCGTGGTATGTGCTGTCCTGTCTGTGGGAAAGCGCATATAATAGATCCCTTGCTGCACTAGGAGAAATGTAGCGGGTTTCCTTTGATGACTACTTGTCAGAATTACCAAATGTTTGACATCCAATAGCAGATGATTAATTAATCAATGTGCTCTAGTTGTGTCGTTAGAAAAAATATCCTTTTTTACGTTATATATTTGTCAGAGCATATGATGGTTTCTTCCAATAATAAGAGAGGAGGAGGGCAAGGTTTTAAATAGCCACTTCCATTATTCAAGGAGGGGTGCAACATTTCAAAAGGGTACCTACATTATTCAGGGAAGGGATGCAACGCTTAAAAAGGGGAACCACCAGTATCCAGGTAAGGGTGCATCTTTAAAAGGCGGGCACCTCTAGTATTCAGGGAGGGATGCAACAATATACTAATGTATAGTATCTATACTGTCAGAGCTCGTATTGCTATGATAGTGATTCATGAGTGCATGTCATCACAGCTGTACTTACTCGAGGCGTGTTGTTTAAAATGTTTTTATACTGTCAGAGCTCGTATTGCTATGATAGTGATTCATGAGTGCATGTCATCACAACTGTTCTTACTCGAGCCGTGTTGTTTAAAATGTTTTTATACTGTCAGAGCTCGTATTGCTATGATAGTGATTCATGAGTGCATGTCATCACAGCTGTTCTTACTCGAGCCGTGTTGTTTAAAATGTTTTTATACTGTCAGAGCTCGTATTGCTATGATAGTGATTCATGAGTGCATGTCATCACAGCTGTACTTACTCGAGCCGTGGTGTTTAAAATGTTTTATACTGTCAGAGCTCGTATTGCTATGATAGTGATTCATGAGTGCATGTCATCACAGCTGTTCTTACTCGAGCCGTGTTGTTTAAAATGTTTTTATACTGTCAGAGCTCGTATTGCTATGATAGTGATTCATGAGTGCATGTCATCACAGCTGTACTTACTCTAGCCGTGGTGTTTAAAATGTTTTTATACTGTCAGAGCTCGTATTGCTATGATAGTGATTCATGAGTGCATGTCATCACAGCTGTTCTTACTCGAGCCGTGTTGTTTAAAATGTTTTTATACTGTCAGAGCTCGTATTGCTATGATAGTGATTCATGAGTGCATGTCATCACAGCTGTACTTACTCTAGCCGTGGTGTTTAAAATGTTTTTATACTGTCAGAGCTCGTATTGCTATGATAGTGATTCATGAGTGCATGTCATCACAGCTGTACTTACTCGAGGCGTGTTGTTTAAAATGTTTTTATACTGTCAGAGCTCGTATTGCTATGATAGTGATTCATGAGTGCATGTCATCACAGCTGTACTTACTCGAGGCGTGTTGTTTAAAATGTTTTATACTGTCAGAGCTCGTATTGCTATGATAGTGATTCATGAGTGCATGTCATCACAGCTGTACTTACTCGAGCCGTGGTGTTTAAAATGGTTCTATACTGTCAGATCTCGTACTGTTATGACTAAAAATGAGTGCATTTCATCACAGCTGTACTTACTCTAGCCGTGGTGTTTAAAATGGTTCTATACTGTCAGATATCGTACTGTTATGACTAAAAATGAGTGCATTTCATCACAGCTGTACTTACTCTAGCCGTGGTGTTTAAAATGGTTCTATACTGTCAGATATCGTACTGTTATGACTAAAAATGAGTGCATTTCATCACAGATGTACTTACTCTAGCCGTGGTGTTTAAAATGGTTCTATACTGTCAGATCTCGTACTGTTATGACTAAAAATGAGTGCATTTCATCACAGCTGTACTTACTCTAGCCGTGGTGTTTAAAATGGTTCTATACTGTCAGATCTCGTACTGTTATGACTAAAAATGAGTACATTTCATCACAGCTATACTTATTCTAGTGAGGTCTGTTCCCTGCTAGGTTTGATTAGAAAAACTAGTCTGAGAGTAGCAATCCTCTTTTGGTGGTACAAGAGGGATGGACTATCTAGTAAATATACTGGATATAAATGTAAATATACTGGGTAGTACATCTCTCTTGCACCACCAAAACGAGGACTGCCACTCTCAGACTATCCAGTAAATATACTGGATAGTCCATCCCTCTTGCACCACCAAAAAGAGGACTGCCACTCTCAGACTATCCAGTAAATATACTGGATAGTCCATCCCTCTTGCACCACCAAAAAGAGGAGTGCTACTCTCAGACTATCCAGTAAATATACTGGATAGTCCATCCCTCTTGCACCACCAAAAAGAGGACTGCCACTCTCAGACTGTCACAGGGATGTAAAAATATATTAATGTGTAGTATCTCAGACTATCTATATGGTAATCTTCCACAGGAATATCGAGTTAACCAACATATTGCATGCTGTCCACTAAAAAATAAATAAATGCAATAAACGATTACTAATTAACCAATGTGCTCTGGTGGTGTCGTTAAACAAAACAAACTTAATTTAATTTCACTGTCATTTTATGAAATTTAATTTGGTGGTACACACACCATAAAATCTAATGTTTCGCTCATTTACTTGTCCATTGAGATTACTCTTGTACGATAAAATGACTCGAGGGCGGAGGATTATCACACTTCAGAGAGCTTGTGAAATGAAATTAGAGTCTTAAAATCGGTTAATTCTCACTAACAAAAGCACTGGATCAAGATGACCGATATTTTATTTTTGTTTAATTTATTTATGTATTTATTTATTTATTTATTTGTTGCTGTTGTTGGTGTTGTTTTTTATGTATTTATTTATTTATTTGTTGCTGTTGTTGGTGTTGTTTTTAACAAGGGAGATAAGTCGTGGCAGCTTACGAATCTTTTACTTCATAGTTGTAAAGCGCTCGCCTGATGCGCGGTCGGTTTGGGATCGATCCATGTCGGTGGGCCCATTGGGCTATTCCAGCCAGTGCACCACGACTGGTATATCAAAGGCCGTGGTATGTGTTATCATGTCTGTTGAATGGTTCATATAAAATATTCCTTGCTGCTAATCGAAAAGAGTAGCCCATGAAGTGGCGACAGCGGGTTTCCTCTCTCAATATTTGTGTGGTCCTTAACCATATGTCTGACGCCACATAACCGTAAATAAAACGTGTTGAGTGCGTCGATAAATAAAACATGTCCTTCCTTTTACCTCATTGTCGGATTCAGAGGGGTCACAGAGGTCTCTTGCCAGTTTAAAGTTCCCTTTTAATAACTTCCTTTTCCACAATATGCAATATTAACATTGAAGTAACGTCTCTGGGCATCGTTGTATCAAACTTTTCTGGGGAGCAATACCCCCGAACTCTTGTCTCTTTGGTAACTCAGCTCATTTCTCTTCGACAAACTCAAACTTGCCCTTGAAGATTTATAAATGAAACACGTAAAACAAATTGCTCTAATAAACTGAATAAACCTACCGAACAACAATCAGTTCACAGGTTGCACAGAGCCAAACAAGAGAGTTCGTGTCATATTTAAGGAGTAAAAGCACCTGTGGGTGTGATTGGTAGTAATATGTGACACGGATTATTTGTGCAAATACTATTATCCATTGCCAATAAATAAATACACTTTTATTTGTTATACAATTGTTATGCAGCATATACCAGAGGTTGAAACTAATGCGGGGTACCCCCAAAAAAGTAACTGCAATTTTCAGCAAAAATGACGGTTGCTATTAAAAACATTATTTAAATCTCTCCAATGGTATGTGCCTCCTCCCCTCATTTTCCTGCAGATAGATTAGATGTGGTTGTCACACTTTTTTACTGCTGTACTCCCTGGGTGTGTTGATACGCTGCTTATATCAGTTTTATTGGTAAATATTAACATTATCGGCAACAGGAATTGATTTGGTCTATTAGAACCTATTCACCTAGATATCACAAATATAGGTTGCAGAGAAGTAAATTGACTAATGAGCGTCGAATTGCCGACGAAGATAGTGCTTTTAAAATACACCATTCTTTTATAAAATAATTTATGAGTTTGAAAATAGGTAAGAAATTGTATTTTTGACAGGAATTGCACCTACATTCATGGTGCACAATTGTGTTGAATGAGATCTCACTTTCCATGAGTTATTTGTACATACCGAGTATGAATATGCCTACACGGTCGGGATGGAGTGACTTTCTATCAGCCGTGAAATGGCAAATTGGGGGTGGGGGTGGGGCTCCAAAATGAAAGATTATTTTCAGATTTAAGTTGACATCACTTAGTTCAGACATTCTTGCTGCACAACACAAGGACTGGCTATCATCACTACATGTGTGATTGATTCACCTGGGAAAATTCTCGTTTTCCCCTTTTTTTAAATTTATGTTAATATGGAGGACAGTTCGCTTCGCAGCTACTTGAAAAGGTCACGAAAAAGCTATTCTGACCTGTTGTTCGGACTGAAGTACAAAAATGTATTTTTATCGTGCGCATTCACTTACCAAGACAGAAAAAAAGCAAACACACAACCAACCAACAAAATCTAACATAATTTTTGGTACAGTTATGACATATAGATATAGAAGGTAATAGAGCAAAATGTGATAATAATGTGACACTTTGCATGTCGTTGGCATACCATGAGTAGAGTAAAACTTAATATATAGCCAACCTGGCTACAGTGGTATGATCCCCTATTGCCCAGATGACATCACAATTTAAAATGGCCGCCAATTAACTATTTCTCACCATATTTGTTACATTTATAAATGCATGCTATCACATATTACCTCCATTGATACTATTTGTGTGTATGTGTGTGTGTGTGTGTGTGTGTGTGTGTGTGTGTGTGTGTGCGTGTGTGTTGCTGTTATGTATTAATCATATATATTAATCATTATTCTGAAAAATTTGAACAAAAAAAGAAACGTGTCTAATCATAAATATCCTGTATATAATTGCCTTGTAGCTAAAAACACCCCCTTTCAATGATGTTCCGGTTAAATACGTATTTGCTGACGGGTTTCTTCCTGTAGTGTGTGTATTAGTGATTAATGTGTGATTTCTGTTTTTATCAGGCAGCTAAAAAATGATCGATGTAAAGGTATTTAACATCGATCATAGGATTGTTGTTATATTAGAGCGTGAATCTTTCACTACCGTTTCGTAGGCAGATATTGCGCAATATTGATATAGATTGGCCTCCGACGGTTAGAGTGTGACAGCTGTTCAAATATCCGTCTAGATTCGTTACCGTCAGGGGGAGGGACGTACCCCAGTGGTAAAGCGCTCGCTTGATTCACGGTCGGTCTGGGATCGATCCCCGTCGGTGGGCCCATTCGCCCATTTTTCGTTCTAGCCAGTGCACCACGACTGGTATATCAAAGACAGTGGTATGTGCCATCCTGTTTGTGGGATGTTTCATATAAAGGATCCCTTGCTATTATGAAAAATGTAGCGGGTTTCCTCTCTAAGACTACGTCAAAATTACCAAATGGTTGACATCCAATATTCATTATTAAAATGAGCAACTGGAGGAAACAATTACAATGAAACGAATATTTTTCAAAATAGTTTTATTCAAGAAAAAAGCAAAACGGTTTATCCACCACCTGTATTCAGATGGTAATGAAGTAACTAAGAACAAGCGGCTAAGACTCTTGTAGCTCACTTATCTATCATGACCACCTTGATTCCAGTCTTCACAAGGGAAACAAGCCAATGAATATTCATGGCACTTGTCTATAACGACTACATTGATACCAGTCGTCACCAGTGAAACAAATCAATGAATATTCATGACACTTTTCTATAATGACTATCTTGATACCAGTTTTCACAAGTGGAACAAGCCAATGAATATTCATGACACTTGTCTATGATGCCTACCTTGATTCCAGTATCCAAGATTAGCATTTAAAGTAAAGTAACTCTTATAAGCACCCCCTCACATATAAACGGATTAACACCCATGAGAATATACCAACATATGACGTTTCAAGTCTGTGTTCCGAGAAAATCGCTTTGCACACACCTCACATATGAAAGACTTAACACCAGTGTGAATCGACATATGTCGTTTCAGTTCGTAGTTCAGGGAGAATCGTTTTGCACATAACTCACATTTAAAATTCTTAACTCCCGTGTGAATCGACATATGTCGTTTCAGTTCGTAGTTCAGGGAGAATCGTTTTGCACACACCTCACATTTAAAATTCTTAACTCCAGTGTGAATCGACATATGTTGTTTCAAGCTAGACTTCCTTGAGAAACAATTTTCACACTCGTCACACTTGAACGGTTTAACACCAGTGTGGATCAACACATGTCTTCTCAAGTGGATATTGTCAGAGAAACTCTTTGCACAAACCCCACATTTAAAATTCCTAATCCCGGAGTGGACAAACGTGTGCTGTTTCAAATTGGAAGTGTTAGAGAAACATTTTGCACAGATCTCACATTTGAAAGGTTTAACACCAGTGTGAGTCAGCATATGTGTTTTCAGGTCTTTATTCTGAGTGAAACGCTTTGCACACACCTCACATATAAAAGGCTTAACTCCAGTGTGAATGAGCATATGTCTTTTCAAATTGCGATTGCTTGAGAGACATTTTGCACACACATCACATTTAAAATTCTTAACTCCAGTGTGAACGAACATATGGTGTTTCAATGATATTTTCCATTGAAAACTCTTTCTGCATACCTCACACTGATATGGCCGTTCACCTGTGTGTGTCCTCATGTGCAGCTTACTATGACACTTGTAAGAGAAGTACTTTAAACACATCCCACATTGGAAAGGTTTCTCAGAAGAATGTGCTGATGTCTGTACTTCCATATCAGGGTGGTTTTCAAAATGTTTAGATGAGACCTCACGTTCGACACATCTATCGTGATATGGTCGTTCACCTGTGTGTGTCCTTATATGCTGCTTGATGTGACACTTGTAAGAGAAACACTTTAAGCACCTGCCACATTGGAAAGGTTTTTCACACGAATGTGCTGATGTTTGTACTTCAATATCAGGGTTGGTTTCACAATGTTTAGATGAGACCTCACGTTCGACACATCTATCGTCATTGCTTGACATACTGCTTTTAGGTTTTGGTCCCATTTAACAAAGTTTTCTTTCATTTAGTATCTCTGAACCCAGCTTAGAATGAACATTTCCTGATGCGTCTTCAAACTCATAGTATGAAGAGACGTGCTGAAACAGAACCAGTAAATGGATAAATAAAAGTGAAATTAAGAGTTGAACAACACGCCCAGAAATATCGTCTTTTGTTATAACTCACAATCACTGCTAGATATATTTCTTTTACAATTAGTTGTAGTCCATGTACAAATACGTAGTGATTCGTTTGCAACCCTATACAGATGTTTGGCAGTAATGCTAATACGAATGAATGTTGTTATGCAGATTCTTTATCAGTGAAGCAAGCCAATGAATATTCATCACACTCGTCTATAATGACCAGAGCCGGTTTATCCTAGTAGCACGGGGTTCAACAACGAACTCAACACATTTTATTTACGGTTATATGGCGTCAGATATATGGTTAAGGACCACACAGATATTGAGAGAGGAAACCCGCTGTCGAACTGCAATTTTCAGTAAAAATGACGGTTGCTATTAACAACATCAATTAAATCTCTTAAATGGTATGTGACCCCCCCCCCCCCCCCCCCCCATTTTCCTGCAGGTAGATTAAATATGGGTGCCACACTTTTTTATTGCTGTACTCCCTGGGTGTGTTGATACGCTGCTTATATCACTTTTATTGGTAAACATTAACATTATCGGCAATAGGAACTGATTTGGTCTGTTTGAACCTATTTACCTGGATATGGTCTCACTACACAGATCACTTCCGGGTGAGAGTTGATTGATCCACTATAGTTTCTAATTGTGACACATGTTATGGTTCACATATTCACTTCCAGGAAATGGTGAAGAATCAAAACAATATGTATGTTTAATGGGAAGCTTTCTGGGTGTATTTTGCCCATGTTATTTTGTAATATTGTGCATCGACCTTCATAGGCACCATCCCAGACAGGATAGCACATACCACAGCCTTTGATGTACCAGTCGTGGTGCACTGGCTGGAGTGAGAAATAGCTCAATGACACACTGACGGGAATAGATCCTACACCGACCACGCATCAAGCGAGCGCTTTAACACTGGGCTACGTCTGAACACCGTGCTTGAACCTTAATTGGATATAAGCACGAAAATAACTTCAAATGAAATATTATTAAAACGTATCACACAGAAAACATTACAAATGTAAATCGCAAAGGGAAAAAAAAAAGTGATTATCACCAAAAAGACAGTCCGGTCCCGAGTTCCATTTCGAGTATCAGGCATAAAGACTAATATTGGCAAAAATATGCAATTGGCAAGTGATTTACGTTAAACTGAAGATAAGTTTGACTGGGCATGGTGATTTATAAATGAAACACGTAAAACAAATTGCTCTAATAAACTGAATAAACCTACCGAACAACAATCAGTTCACAGGTTGCACAGAGCCAAACAAGAGAGTTCGTGTCATATTTAAGGAGTAAAAGCACCTGTGGGTGTGATTGGTAGTAATATGTGACACGGATTATTTGTGCAAATACTATTATCCATTGCCAATAAATAAATACACTTTTATTTGTTATACAATTGTTATGCAGCATATACCAGAGGTTACTACATACTTTTTTGTTTTGTTTTAATAAAATATAAAAAATCTCCATCAGACATCATCAATGGAATCATTCCATAATGTCATCAACCATTTTGTGCCAAAGATGTTCCCATTTTCATACATGGGATTGTTATGCAGGTATATGCTTGCACACCATTTAACATTATAACCAAAAATTCGAATTCTACTTTTTAACCCAACTTTTTTTTTTTAATTTATACAGTATATCATTACCTTTATATGCATATAATTTGGAAATGTTAAGTGAATAATAAATGTTATACATGCATTTCCAGTCATTTTATATAAGTGAACAATTGTCAATTTAATTCTGTCAGGAAGAAGATGTTATGAATAAAAGTTTTGTTTTGATTAATAACACCACTAGAGCATACTGAATAATTAATCATTGGTTATTGGATGTCAAACATTTGGTAATTCTGACCGTCATCAGAAGAATCCGGTCACATTTTTCCATTAGCATTTAGTAGCAAGGGATCTTTTATATGCCCTTTCCTGCATACAGGACAGCACATACCAAAGCCTTTGACCAGTTGTGGTGCACAAGTTGAAACAAGAAAGACCACAATCAGTTGAATGGTTCCACCATGGTTGTTTGATCCTGCAATTCAAGCAATGTGGGCGCGCTGTCAACCGAGACCTAAATCCAATGAATAATAAGCACACCAGTACATTAAACAGTATTTTCTGTTTTGCAGAATTTTATTAAGTTCATTTCAATGAAAATGCAAGAAGAGCACAGGCAAAAACGGCATTGGGATGCGCTATAAGCTACAGTTTCCACGGTACGCACCAGGAATGCCGTGCAATATCAAAGTGGAACGATTTTATAATGCCATTTTTATTAAGTATCGCTGTAGATTTTAAAAATGATGTTGATCAGGATATAATAGTTTTTAATAATAATGTATTTTGGTTAAAATATGTTAATGTATGCACACACACACACATATACAACATAAATGATTTATTTGAAAATAATGTTTTGTTTCTTTTTTCCATAGATTATGTTGAAGAGATCATGACTTTGGTTAACCAGACAGCTAGCCATATTAATCTCACATCCAAAAGACCTGCTATTGACACCCCTCCACCACCGATGGCCGCGTATGAAAAGCCATTAAAGGATGAAAGGATGATGTAGTGAAAGGACACAAGAAAAGATTTGCACAAAAATAACACTTTATTTAGTCATCAATTCTAGGGTATTGAAAGCCAGAAAACTCCCTGGAAACAAATGTTTTTTTGATGATTGCGTATGTGCATGCTGGCAGGGGTACACGTACTTTTTGACCAAGATATCCCCAACAGAACCTAACGAATTGTCTATATGCAGCATATCTGTATTTTCTGTGGAAAAAGAAAGAAAAACCTATATCAAAATTGTGTGTATATAAAGGATAACAGTTGTAAATAATTATGTCCTAAGTGGAATAAATCTTAATACTTTTGTATGTACAAAAGTGTTATACCAAGTTTGTCATTGTATTCATTACCTTTGCTAATTTTTTTCTCTAAAAGCCTTTTATCCATAAATATTTCATTTATTAGTACCCAATTGAGAAAATGACCCAGATTGAGAAAAAAGACAGTGGTATAATTATAAAAATACAAGTGCCAGTTTGTGATGATATCACAGAACGGCTTGACATAACAAGCGAAGATCAATACATTTTTAGTCTGAACAGGTAAATAGGAAATTCAACTGCTAATATCATGCACAATATTGAAGGTCATTTTTAAAGAGATCATTAGCTATTTAGCTTGTAATTTAATACAGTAATGCTCTAATTACACCCCCATCCCCAGTTACGAGTACCAGCTGTGATAATAAATGTGTGTACAATATTTATGAAAACTGTTGAAACTGTTTTTATATGTGTATATATATATATATATATATACACACACTCGTATTGTATATATATACACATACTTGTTTTTGTATTAGGGGGGGGGTTTTTAAATGGACACAATCGGCAATGTATATGTTTGAAAATTTTGTTTATATGTATATATTTTTCAGGGCTCACATTGTAACAAATATTGTTTTAGCCAATTTTTACAATATATCAAATATTTCTTAAAAATTAATAAAAATGGTTATGTTATAGAAGAAAAAATTACCCCTTTGTATTAAATTAGCTTTTAGCCGAGTCATGTATTTGGTTGTGATTTGATCATGTTCAGCAATATGTTAATATGCATATCATAAATGATTATCTAAAATGTGTATGGTTGTATTTTTGTAAATACTTATACTGTTATAGCTTCAAAGTTTATTAATAAACTTACTCTTCAACTGAAATGTTTCTGTTGTGCACTTTGTATTGCTGTCGGTATGCATGGTAGGCAAGCTGAAGTACCCAAGTATCAAGGCTGGATGTGTTGTAATGCATCCAAGTGGTTCCATTTGAAAATCATTTGCATAGTCATCCATTGTTTTAGTAACTGCATCAATTTCCATGCAACATCTGTTTTCTACCAAAGTAGGCTGGACTTCACAGTTTCCACAAAGGCACCTGTAAATTTGCAAAGAAATGCATAATTAATAATAAATGTCCATGGTACAATATTTATGGGTTATAAAATAACTTGCCCCCGCCCCCATCTGCTTGATTCCAGTGAGTTATGACGGGCAGTAGCGGAACCGGGGGGGGGGGGGGGGGCAGGGGGCAGGGGTCTGGACCACACTTTTGAAAACCGTCCATAACCTTTAAGGGGAAACATGATTATATTAACTGTTCTAAATGCTTAAAAAAAAAAAAAAAAAAATCAGATTTACACACACACACACACACACTCTTCAGAAATCCTGCCTGTTATGTATGTATAAAAGTACATTCTCCGATTCAGTTATAAAACAGTGTAATTACCATGTTACAAAATGAGTATAACCTTAGTTTAGTTAACATATCTACTAGTGTTTTTCCTAGCCAGTTTTAGCATGGTGTGGCACCATACCTTAATCAGTGCCATGTTGAACTGAGATTAAACAAACCTTTTTCAATAATTAGTTATAAAATTGCCATTATAAATGACTCGAAAACATTTTAAAATAAAATATCCCTGTTATATATTTTACATTTATTATTTTTATTTCAATTAATTAATTTTTAGGAAAGACTTCCGAACGTTCCAGCATGCATGCTAATAATATCACTAACCCTTACCCTAAGCCTGAATGAACTGAATGCTGGAACGTTCGGAAGTCTTAAAAAAGAAAAAAAACCCAAAGAAACAAAACATTTACCAGTCGGTATTACGAAGCCGGTCTGGATTGTCAAAGTCGTCCGACTCGGCAGGTGTTGATGTTTGGGTATCAGCCTCTGAATTCGTGCGTGGCGGTGCCTTCGGTTCAAATTGGTACGGAAGAATCGCATGGTCCTCATGTATGTCGTCGTCGTTGTCGGAAAAACTACTTAGTAGGCTACCATTGGACTTAAAATTATTTTGTGTATACTATAACCAAAAAAGTAAAATAGAGTTAGAATTCAACATTACTATCCAGTTTTTATTAACTGTTTGTATTCATTATCATGCGGATGATTCGTCCACTCGCTCGTACACAATGTGGTAAATAGGTAATGCAAGCCTCCGCGTCGGAAGACTTTATTACCCCCCCCCCCCCTCCCCCGTCATGTTCTCCTTCAATGGCGTAAATTCTATCCACTGTACCCTCCCTCGTCACGTTATGCCTAATAACCTCGAAATAAAATAAAAACGTGTTGTCTTCAATTCCAATTTAATTAAATGTACATTAAAAAACAATTCAACAAACCATAGTTTGACACCCAATAGCCGATGTATTTTTCGTGCTGGGGTGTCGTTAAACATTCATTCATTCATTCATACCGTCCATACAGGTAGTTAGCGATGCAGCTTTGAAATAAGGCGTGTTGTTTTAGACGCTACTGGATCCAACTTGGTGAAACAAGCTTAAGCAGTAATGAGCCTGCATTGCTAATTACTTCACAATATCACAATAGAGGACACCTGTACACTTACCACGTTGAAAGGGAAGGACTAAAGATTATCTTTACTGGGCACATTGTACTAAAAACATCCTACGACATGTAGCGTGAAAGGCGTACATTATAGAAACAAACAATAACCTAATAAATAGAAACACCAAAGAATTATGTCTGCAGAGCATTGTTACAAAAACATCAACCAAGCGTAATCTAATGCAATATAATTTATTTTCACCTTTGTAAATTTATGACACAGCAAAAAAAATATGGGGTAATAATGGACGAAATAAAAACCCAGTGGACGAATCGTCCGGTACTGATTTTTTGTAGTGGACGAATCGTCTCGAGTTCCTCAGTGGACGAATTTTCAGTGGACGAATCGTCCGTGGGCGAATTGTCCAGTGGACGAATCGACTGCATCCCATCTTGTTCGATGTTTTGTTTTCCCCGCTTGACGTCAGCTTCCGTTTCGGTGTGTTTTTAAAGTCATTGTTTCGCAAAAAATTTGTTTTTAATAAAAACAAACACATGAAGTTTAGAATATGCAAAAATTAACTTATATATGTATAATATACGTATATTGAATAAATATAACTAAAGATATGCCAAGCATTCGTGGTATCCTTTAAATGGTATGTGCATCGACCTTTTGGGACATGGGTATATAGCGCAAGTGACGGCCGGAGTGAATCGGTTAAGGAACCACCTGTTCGGACCGTTACTACAGCCAGATGCGGTCATATAGCAAAATACTGAGACGAAAATGTTCGCATTTTGGAGTAAAAATAAATGCTTATATAATGTATGTTCGCAATGGTGTATGTTGTTAGTGCCAACGAGAACCCGTTCTATTAGCAATCTTCGTTTGAAGTTGGGCAATTTAACATGGGTTTCAATGGCAGACGACATCTGTGTAGTGTGACCTATCACAAATAAAGGTTGCAGAGAAGTAAATCGACCAATGAGCGACGTGTTGTCGACGAAGATAGTGCTTTTAAAATACACCCCATTTTTTTTATAAAATAATTTATGAATTTGAAAATAGGTCAGAAATTGGATCTTTGACAGGAATTGCACCTACATTCATGGTGCACAATTGTGTTGAATGAGATCTCACTTTCCATGAGCTATTTGTACATACCGAGTGTGACGGAACATGCTCTTAATTTTGTTTTCGCCTGTGGCGATATTAATTGTTTTAGAAGGCCGTGTGCAGTTCCAAATTGCACTTAAGCCCAGATGGGCAACTTGTTACGTGATACCTTTGCGCGACGGTCATCGAGCTTTTCTAATACACACCCAGCGGAATCTCTAGCGAACTGGCGACATTAAGTCTGACAATCTGAGAAAAAACAATACCGCTTGGTCGCGGTGGAAATAGCACTTGTAGGGATTCGGTGCCGCGATGTACCCCCAGGCGATATTCGCTGTCTCTGAGAGTTTTGAATAAATAGCTAGGATTTTAGATATATCGAGGAGAAACGATAGGAAGGCTCCGGGGGATCGCTGTCCATCCACTGAACGATCTATATTAGTTCAGACGGGACTTTGGTAAATATATATTTTCTGCTCTGTGTATAACCTTGATGTGATTGATGCGACTTTAAATATTTTAATACTGTATTATACCACTATTATTTAGACGGTGCTGCCGGTCATCTGACGCAGTAATCTGTAGGCTCACTGTCCTAAATAATTATAAAAAGCTTAACCAGTCATCCTAGAAGACCTAGGTAAACTGTAGGTTATTGTCTTTATTGTGATAGGTACCAGTATTAATTCTGTGTTACAAGGTTACTGAATGAGTAGTTAAGTGTTAATTAAAAATTAACCAGTTAGGAATAGAGCTGTAATTCCTTTATTAATTAAGTTCCCCTGGAAGCGTTTCTCAATTATCACACGTGTGGGTGTTGTGTCACGGTGAAGTGATTAGCATATTGTGTAAACTAGACACCTAGAGATTAACTAATTAAGTGATCAGTTCTGGGTTGTTATTATTGTTGTTATTAATCAACTACTGCGGCAGTCCATTTGTCAGCGTAGGTTAATACAGATTCCAAAGTGTATTGTGTTTTGTTGTTTTCTAGTGAACTAAACGTGCTATAATAATATATACTTTATATAAGATCGTATCTCTGATCATACCTAGACGAGCCACTCGGGTAAATACTGCTCGATACAGAGAGATCTAATAGATATACAGTTAGGAGAGATATTTGGACAATCGTGTTTCATTCAGTTACGGGTATTATAGGATCCCCGTGAAAACCGAGTATGAATAGGCCTACACGGTCGGGATGGAGTGACTTCCTAGAAGCTGTGAAATGGCAAATTGGTGGGGGGGGGGGGGGGGGGGGGACTCCAAAATGAAATATTATTTCCAGATTTATGTTGACATCACCCAGTTCAGACATTCTTGCCGCACAACAAAAGGACTGGCTATCATCACTACATGTGTGATTCACCTGGGAACATTTTCGTTTTCCCCTTTTTTTAATTTATGTTAATATGGTGGACAGTTTGCTTCGCAACTACTTGAAAAGGTCACGAAAAAGCTATTCTGACCTGTTGTTCGGACTGAAGTACAATAATGTATTCTTATCGTGCGCATTCGCTTACCAAGACAGAAAAAAAGCAAACACACAACCAACCAACAAAACCTAACATAATTTTTCGTAGTTATGACATATAGATATAGAAGGTAATAGAGCAAAATGTGATAATAATACGACACTTTGCATGTCGTTAGCATACCACGGGTACAGTAAAACTTAACATATAGCCAAACTGGCTACAGTGGTATCATCCCCTATTGCCCAGATGACGTCACAATTTGAAATGGCCGCCAATTAACTATTTCTCACCATATTTGTTACATTTAGAAATGTATGCTATCACATATTACCTCCATTGATACTATTTGTGTGTGTTTGTGTGTGTGTGTGTGTGTGTGTGTGTGTGTGTGTGTGTTGCTGTTATGTATTAATCATATATATTAATCATTATTCTGAAAAATAGGAATATATTGAACAAAAAAAGAAACGTGTCTAATCATAAATATCCTGTATATAATTGCCTTGTAGCTAAAAACATCCCCTTTCAATGATGTTCCTTTTAAATACGCATTTGCTGACGGGTTTCTTCCTGTAGTGTGTATTAGTGATTAATGTGTGATTTTTGTTTTTATCAGGCAGCTAAAAAATGATCAATGTTAAAGGTATTTAACATCAATCATAGGATTGTTGTTATATTCGAGCGTGAATCTTTCACTACCGTTTCGTAGGCAGATATTGCGCAATATTGATATAGATTGGTCTCTGACGGTTAGAGTGTAACAGCTGTTCAGATATCCGTCTAGCTTCGTTACCGTCAGGGGGAGGGACGTACCCCAGTGGTAAAGCGCTCGCTTGATTCACGGTCGGTCTGGTATCGATCCCCGTCGGTGGGCCCATTCGCCTATTTTTCGTTCTAGCCAGTGCACCACGACTGGTATATCAAAGACAGTGGTTTGTGCTGTCCTGTGTGGGATGTTTCATATAAAAGACCCCTTGGTACTAATTTAAAAATGTATCGGGTTTCCTCCCTAAGACTATGTCAAAATTACCAAATGGTTGACATCCAATATTCATTATTAAAATGAGCAACTAGAGGAAACAATTACAATGAAACAAGAATATTTTTCAAAATATTTTTATTCAAGAGAAAGCAGAAAGGTTTATCCACCACCTGTATTCAGATGGTAATGAAGTAACTAAGAACAAGCGGCTAAGACTCTTGTAGCTCACTTATCTATCATGACGACCTTGATTCCAGTCTTCACAAGCGAAACAAGCCAATGAATATTCATGGTACTTGTCTATAACAACTACATTGATACCAGTCGTCACCAGTGAAACAAATCAATGAAAATTCATGGCACTTTTCTATAATGACTATCTTGATACCAGTGTTCACAAGTGAAACAAGCCAATGGATATTCATGGAACTTGTCTATAACGTCTACATTGATACCAGTCGTTACCAGTGAAACAAATCAATGAAAATTCATGACACTTTTCTATAATGACTATCTTGATACCAGTGTTCACAAGTGAAACAAGCCACTGAATATTCATGACACTTGTCTATGATGACTGCCTTGATTCCAGTATCCACGATTACCATTTAAAGGAAAGTAACACTCTTATAAGCACCCCCTCACATACAAACGGATTAACACCCATGAGAATATACCAACATATGACGTTTCAAGTCTGTGTTCCGAGAAAATCGCTTTGCACACACCTCACATATGAAAGACTTAACACCAGTGTGAATCAACATATGTTCTTTCAAGGTATACTTTTGTGAGAAACATTTCTCACACACCTCACATTTGACAGCCTTGTCACGTGTGTGAACAGACATATGTGCTTTCAAGTGCGAGCTTAGTTTAAAACATTTTGCACAAACCTCACATTTGAAAGGTTTAACACCAGTGTGACCCAACATATGCAGTTTCAAGTAGGCATTGCGTGAGAAACATTTTGCACACACATCACACTGAAAAGACTTAACACCAGTGTGAATCGACATATGTTTTTTCAAAGAAGACTTTTGAGTGAAACATTTTTCACACATCTCACATTTCAAACACTGGTTATCAGTGTGAACCAATATGTGATGTTTCCAGGTTGACCTGTCTGAAAAACGTTTTGCACACACCTCACAACTATAAGGCTTAACACCGGTGTGAGTCAACATATGTCGTTTCACTTGGTTGTTCAGGGAAAATCGTCTTGTACACACCTCACAACTATAAGGCTTAACACCAGTGTGAGTCATCATATGTGTTTTCAATTTATTATTATGAGTGAAACGCTTTGCACACACCTCACATAAGAAAGGCTTAACTCCAGTGTGTAGGAACATATGCCCTTTAAAGCTGGAATCGAGTGAGAAACATTTTGCACACACCTCACATTTGAAATTCTTAACTCCAGTGTGAATGACCGTATGGTTTTTCAATGCTGATTTCCAATTAAACCTCATGCTGCACACCTCACACTGATATGGTCGTTCATCAGTGTGTGCCCTCAAGTGCACCTTGATGTATGACTTGTAAGAGAAACACTTTAAACACATCCCACATTGGAAACTCATAGTATGAATAGACGAGCTGAAACAGAACCAGTAAATGGATAAATAAAACTGAAATTAAGAGTTGAACAACACGCCCAGAAATATCGTCGTTTTTATAACTCACAATCACTGCTAGACGTATTGCTTTTAAAATGACTAAAAGAAACTTAAACAGTTGTGTCTTCAAAGTCTTATCTGTCCTGGATCAAGCCACTGGCTATCCAGAGACTTGGCCTGCGACAGACATGCCTGAAACCTTAGTGGTATTTGGGCATGTTAAATATACTTACGCATTCACTCAAAGTCTTAAACAGAACCAGTAAATATATAAATGAAACCGAAACCAAGAGTTTTGTCTTCAAAATCTGAAAGAAAAGAACGTTTGTTTTTGCTTGCCTACATCACTGGAGCACATTGATAAATTAATCAAACATTTGGTAATTCGGACACGTAGTCATCAGAGGAAACCCGGTTAATTTTTCCTAATGCATCAAGGATCTTTTATATCCACTTTCCCACAAAGAGGAAAGCACATACCATGTCCTCTGACCAGTTGTAGTACATTGGCTGGAATGAGAGAAAACCAATCAGTTGAATGGATCCACCGAGGTGGTTTGATCCAACAACGCAAGCAGGTCAAGCAAGCGCTCAACTGACAGTGCTAAATCCCCCACAAGACCGAAACAGAACTATTGTCCGAACCAAATTGTTAACAACTACAAAACATGACTCTCCTACCTTTAATTGCCGTTAGATTTCCTCCAAAGTTTGTCCAGACACAAATCGTAAAAAAACCACTACAAATATACAGATTCCACACACGAGACTGCAACGATGTCGCCTTTGCTGAGATTGCATAGGGAAAAATACATGCAGTTTTCTGCCGTCTGCCATGTTGCTTGTTTATGGAATACTCTTCAAGAGATGGTGAAAGCCTCCAAAGTATGTGACACAATTAATATGAAATCAATGATCTCTTGTGGTATCATTAAAAAATTTAAAATAATAATAAATAATAATATGACGTCATCACGTCTGCTTTTATAATCATAACATGTTATGACGTTGTTAGATTAAGTCCTATCCTTTCACCCCTCTTGGAGAATATTCCATAAAAAGTCAAAATGGCAGCTAGCACAAAATTACATGCTTTTTGCCCTATGTGCTCTCAGCGAAGTCGATATAGGTGACATAGTTATCATCTGGTATGTGGAAACTGTCATTCTAGTGGGTTTTTCAAGATTTCTGTCTGGACAAACTTTGAAGGAAATCTAACGGCAATTAAAGGTAGGAGAGTAATTTTTCGTAGTTGTTAACAATTCGGTTCGGACAATAGTAAATAGATAAATCAAACTGAAACTGAAACTAAGAGTTGAACAAGTCAAGAAATGTTCGGTATCTTCTGTTAATGTGTTGTTGTTGTTTTTTTCTACATTTTTGCTACGTTTAAAGTCATGCTGTTACAGATTTAAGGAATTTTTTTTTTTTAAATGGATAATAAATAAAAATTACAATAACTGTTGGAAACCAAATCTAGCTATCGCATCACCTTAACTGAACCATGATGGAGTGAAATCCATCTCATCCCTCTCGGCAATTTTAGTTTTTGAATTATGGACCATTCCCATAATTTAATTATTTTTACAAAATGTCATTAATAAATGGAGTATGGTGGTTATGAAGATGGTTTAATAAAGTACATTTAGGGACAAATTAAATTATATTTGT
Source organism: Gigantopelta aegis (assembly GCF_016097555.1). Taxonomy (NCBI): domain Eukaryota; kingdom Metazoa; phylum Mollusca; class Gastropoda; order Neomphalida; family Peltospiridae; genus Gigantopelta; species Gigantopelta aegis. The sequence goes on from NC_054703.1 coordinate 2,054,883, forward strand.
TCAGGTAATACTTTGTTAGACCATTAAATAGGCCAGTGGTCTGTGACAATATGCCTTTAATGTCCATTATAAATGGGTTGGAGACCTGCATTTCTTATAACTTTGTCTAAATGATTTAGACTATAACAACGCATTTGAGAATTTATAAAACAAAATGAAAGATCGATCGAAAATAAAGTAAATGATTGAAATGACTGGAGAAATCAATATTTGTAATAAATACTCATGGAAAATGCACTCTCATTTGTATTACAATATACATCAGCAATCCTTTACATCTGAGCAGCACAATTGCGCTGGTGCAAACCTAAATTTCATCTCTGGAGCATTTGTTTTTAATAGTTTACTTCAAATATGGTAGCATGACTTCTGCGCAAATTTGAAAGAGGCTGACTAGACATTGTGTGTTTAACAAAGAGATACATGTGATCTGACAGGGACAGACAGGACATTCTGTGTCGTAACAAAGAGATACATGTGATCTGACAGGGACAGACAGGACATTTTGTGTTTAACAAAGAGATACATGTGATCTGACAGGGACAGACAGGACATTCTGTGTCGTAACAAAGAGATACATGTCATCTGACAGGGACTGACAGGACATTTTGTGTTTAACAAAGAGATACATGTGATCTGACAGGGACAGACAGGGCATTCTGTGTTTAACAAAGAGATACATGTGATCTGACAGGGACAGACAGGACATTTTGTGTTTAACAAAGAGATACATGTGATCTGACAGGGACTGACAGGACATTCTGTGTTTAACAAAGAGATACATGTGATCTGACAGGGACAGACAGGACATTGTGTGTTTAACAAAGAGATACATGTGATCTGACAGGGACAGACAGGACATTCTGTGTTTAACAAAGAGATACATGTGATCTGACAGGGACTGACAGGACATTTTGTGTTTCACAAAGAGATACATGTAATCTGACAGGGACAAGCAGGTGAGTTTGTGTTTAACAAAGAGATACATGTGATCTGACAGGGACAGACAGGACATTCTGTGTTTAACAAAGAGATACATGTGATCTGACAGGGACAGACAGGACATTCTGTGTTTAACAAAGAGATACATGTGATCTGACAGGGACAGACAGGACATTCTGTGTTTAACAAAGAGATACATGTGATCTGACAGGGACAGACAGGACATTCTGTGTTTAACAAAGAGATACATGTGATCTGACAGGGACTGACAGGACATTCTGTGTTTAACAAAGAGATACATGTGATCTGACAGGGACAGACAGGACATTCTGTGTTTAACAAAGAGATACATGTGATCTGACAGGGACAGACAGGACATTCTGTGTTTAACAAAGAGATACATGTGATCTGACAGGGACAGACAGGACATTCTGTGTTTAACAAAGAGATACATGTGATCTGACAGGGACAGACAGGACATTCTATGTTTAACAAAGAGATACATGTGATCTGACAGGGACTGACAGGACATTCTGTGTTTAACAAAGAGATACATGTGATCTGACAGGGACTGACAGGACATTCTGTGTTTAACAAAGAGATACATGTGATCTGACAGGGACATGACAGGACATTCTGTGTTTAACAAAGAGATACATGTGATCTGACAGGGACTGACAGGACATTCTGTGTTTACATTCTGTGTTTAACAAAGAGATACATGTGATCTGACAGGGACTGACAGGACATTCTGTGTTTAACAAAGAGATACATGTGATCTGACAGGGACTGACAGGACATTTTGTGTTTAACAAAGAGATACATGTGATCTGACAGGGACTGACAGGACATTTTGTGTTTAACAAAGAGATACATGTGATCTGACAGGGACTGACAGGACATTCTGTGTTTAACAAAGAGATACATGTGATCTGACAGGGACTGACAGGACATTCTGTGTTTAACAAAGAGATACATGTGATCTGACAGGGACTGACAGGACATTCTGTGTTTAACAAAGAGATACATGTGATCTGACAGGGACTGACAGGACATTCTGTGTTTAACAAAGAGATACATGTGATCTGACAGGGACTGACAGGACATTCTGTGTTTAACAAAGAGATACATGTGATCTGACAGGGACTGACAGGACATTTTGTGTTTAACAAAGAGATACATGTGATCTGACAGGGACAGGGACTGACAGGACATTCTGTGTTTAACAAAGAGATACATGTGATCTGACAGGGACAGACAGGACATTCTGTGTTTAACAAAGAGATACATGTGATCTGACAGGGACTGTGTTTAACAAAGAGATACATGTGATCTGACAGGGACTTTCTGTGTTTAACAAAGAGATACATGTGATCTGACAGGGACTGACAGGTGATTTTGTGTTTAACAAAGAGATACATGTGATCTGACAGGGACTGACAGGACATTCTGTGTTTAACAAAGAGATACATGTGATCTGACAGGACATTCTGTGTTTAACAAAGAGATACATGTGATCTGACAGGGACTGACAGGACATTCTGTGTTTAACAAAGAGATACATGTGATCTGACAGGGACAGACAGGACATTCTGTGTTTAACAAAGAGATACATGTGATCTGACAGGGGACTTACAGGACATTCTGTGTTGTAACAAAGAGATACATGTGATCTGACAGGGACTGACAGGACATTCTGTGTTTAACAAAGAGATACATGTGATCTGACAGGGACTGACAGGACATTCTGTGTTTAACAAAGAGATACATGTGATCTGACAGGGACTGACAGGACATTCTGTGTTTAACAAAGAGATACATGTGATCTGACAGGGACAGACAGGACATTCTGTGTTTAACAAAGAGATACATGTGATCTGCCAGGGACTGACAGGACATTCTGTGTTTAACAAAGAGATACATGTGATCTGACAGGGACTGACAGGACATTCTGTGTCTAACAAAGAGATACATGTGATCTGACAGGGACAGACAGGACATTCTGTGTTTAACAAAGAGATACATGTGATCTGACAGGGACTGACAGGACATTCTGTGTTTAACAAAGAGATACATGTGATCTGACAGGGACTGACAGGACATTCTGTGTTTAACAAAGAGATACATGTGATCTGACAGGGACAGACAGGACATTCTATGTTTAACAAAGAGATACATACATGTGATCTGACAGGACACTGTGTTTAACAAAGAGATACATGTGATCTTCTGAACAAAGAGATACATGTGACACAGGACATTCTGTGTTTAACAAAGAGATACATGTGATCTGACAGACAGGACATTCTGTGTTTAACAAAGAGATACATGTGATCTGAGGGACTGACAGGACATTCTATGTTTAACAAAGAGATACATGTGATCTGACAGGGACAGACAGGACATTCTGTGTTTAACAAAGAGATACATGTAATCTGACAGGGACAGACAGGACATTTTGTGTTTAACAAAGAGATACATGTGACAGGGACTGACAGGACATTCTGTGTTTAACAAAGAGATACATGTGATCTGACAGGGACTGACAGGACATTCTGTGTTTAACAAAGAGATACATGTGATCTGACAGGGACTGACAGGACATTCTGTGTTTAACAAAGAGATACATGTGATCTGACAGGGACAGACAGGACATTCTGTGTTTAACAAAGAGATACATGTGATCTGACAGGGACAGACAGGACATTCTGTGTTTAACAAAGAGATACATGTGATCTGACAGGACATTCTGTGTTTAACAAAGAGATACATGTGATCTGACAGGACATTCTGTGTTTAACAAAGAGATACATGTGATCTGACAGGACATACATGTGATCTGACAGGGACATGTTTTAACAAAGAGATACATGTGATCTGACAGGGAGGACATTCTGTGTTTAACAAAGAGATACATGAGATACATGTTCTGTGTTTAACAAAGAGATACATGTGATCTGACAGGGACAGGACATTCTGTGTTTAACAAAGAGATACATGTGATCTGACAGGGACAGACAGGACATTTTGTGTTTAACAAAGAGATACATGTGATCTGACAGGGACTGACAGGACATTCTGTGTTTAACAAAGAGATACATGTGATCTGACAGGGACAGACAGGACATTCTGTGTTTAACAAAGAGATACATGTGATCTGACAGGGACTGACAGGACATTCTGTGTCTAACAAAGAGATACATGTGATCTGACAGGGACTGACAGGACATTCTGTGTCTAACAAAGAGATACATGTGATCTGACAGGGACTGACAGGACATTCTGTGTTTAACAAAGAGATACATGTGATCTGACAGGACATTCTGTGTTTAACAAAGAGATACATGTGATCTGACAGGACATCTTTAAAAAAGAGATACATGTGATCTGACAGGGACTGACAGGAAATTCTCTGTTTAACAAAGAGATACATGTGATCTGACAGGGACTGACAGGACATTCTGTGTTTAACAAAGAGATACATGTGACAGGGACTGACAGGACATTCTGTGTTTAACAAAGAGATACATGTGATCTGACAGGGACTGACAGGACATTCTGTGTTTAACAAAGAGATACATGTGATCTGACAGGGACAGACAGGACATTGTATGTTTAAAAAAGAGATACATGTGATCTGACAGGGACTGACAGGACATTCTGTGTTTAACAAAGAGATACACATAATCTGACAGGGACTGACAGGACATTCTGTGTTGTAACAAAGAGATACATATGATCTGACAGGGACAGACAGGACATTCTGTGTCGTAACAAAGAGATACATGTGATCTGACAGGGACTGACAGGACATTCTGTGTCGTAACAAAGATACATGTGATCTGACAGGGACTGACAGGACATTCTGTGTCTAACAAAGAGATACATGTGATCTGACAGGGACTGACAGGACATTCTGTGTCTAACAAAGAGATACATGTGATCTGACAGGGACTGACAGGACATTCTGTGTTTAACAAAGAGATACATGTGATCTGACAGGACATTCTGTGTTTAACAAAGAGATACATGTGATCTGACAGGACATTCTGTGTTTAAAAAGGAGATACATGTGATCTAACAGGGACTGACAGGACATTCTCTGTCTAACAAAGAGATACATGTGATCTGACAGGGACTGACAGGACATTCTGTGTTTAACAAAGAGATACATGTGATCTGACAGGGACTGACAGGACATTCTGTGTTTAACAAAGAGATACATGTGATCTGACAGGGACTGACAGGACATTCTGTGTCTAACAAAGAGATACATGTGATCTGACAGGGACTGACAGGACATTCTGTGTTTAACAAAGAGATACATGTGATCTGACAGGGACTGACAGGACATTCTGTGTTTAACAAAGAGATACATGTGATCTGACAGGGACTGACAGGACATTCTGTGTCTAACAAAGAGATACATGTGATCTGACAGGGACTGACAGGCCATTCTGTGTTTAACAAAGAGATACATGTGATCTGACAGGACATTCTGTGTTTAACAAAGAGATACATGTGATCTGACAGGGACTGACAGGACATTCTGTGTTTAACAAAGAGATACATGTGATCTGACAGGGACAGACAGGACATTCTGTGTTTAACAAAGAGATACATGTGATCTGACAGGGACTGACAGGACATTCTGTGTCTAACAAAGAGATACATGTGATCTGACAGGGACTGACAGGACATTCTGTGTCTAACAAAGAGATACATGTGATCTGACAGGGACTGACAGGACATTCTGTCTTTAACGAAGAGATACATGTGATCTGACAGGGACTGACAGGACATTCTGTGTTTAACAAAGAGATACATGTGATCTGACAGGGACTGACAGGACATTCTGTGTTTAACAAAGAGATACATGTGATCTGACAGGGACTGACAGGACATTCTGTGTTTAACAAAGAGATACATGTGATCTGACAGGGACAGACAGGACATTCTGTGTCTAACAAAGAGATACATGTGATCTGACAGGGACTGACAGGACATTCTGTGTTTAACAAAGAGATACATGTGATCTGACAGGGACTGACAGGACATTCTGTATCTAACAAAGAGATACATGTGATCTGACAGGGACTGACAGGACATTCTGTGTTGTAACAAAGAGATACATGTGATCTGACAGGGACTGACAGGACATTCTGTGTCTAACAAAGAGATACATGTGATCTGACAGGGACAGACAGGACATTTTGTGTTAACAAAGAGATACATGTGATCTGACAGGGACTGACAGGACATTCTGTGTTTAACAAAGAGATACATGTGATCTGACAGGGACTGACAGGACATTCTGTGTTTAACAAAGAGATACACATAATCTGACAGGGACTGACAGGACATTCTGTGTCGTAACAAAGATACATGTGATCTGACAGGGACTGACAGGACATTCTGTGTCTAACAAAGAGATACATGTGATCTGACAGGGTGACAGGACATTCTGTGTCTAACAAAGAGATACATGTGATCTGACAGGGACTGACAGGCCATTCTGTGTTTAACAAAGAGATACATGTGATCTGACAGGACATTCTGTGTTTAACAAAGAGATACATGTGATCTGACAGGGACTGACAGGACATTCTGTGTTTAACAAAGAGATACATGTGATCTGACAGGGACTGACAGGACATTCTGTGTTTAACAAAGAGATACATGTAACAAAGAGATACATATGATCTGACAGGGACAGACAGGACATTCTGTGTCGTAACAAAGAGATACATGTGATCTGACAGGGACTGACAGGACATTCTGTGTTTAACAAAGAGATACATGTGATCTGACAGGGACTGACAGGACATTCTGTGTTTAACAAAGAGATACATGTGATCTGACAGGGACTGACAGGACATTCTGTGTTTAACAAAGAGATACATGTGATCTGACAGGGACTGACAGGACATTCTGTGTTTAACAAAGAGATACATGTGATCTGACAGGACATTCTGTGTTTAACAAAGAGATACATGTGATCTGACAGGACATTCTGTGTTTAACAAAGAGATACATGTGATCTGACAGGGACTGACAGGACATTCTCTGTTTAACAAAGAGATACATGTGATCTGACAGGGACTGACAGGACATTCTGTGTTTAACAAAGAGATACATGTGATCTGACAGGGACTGACAGGACATTCTGTCTTTAACGAAGAGATACATGTGATCTGACAGGGACTGACAGGACATTCTGTGTCTAACAAAGAGATACATGTGATCTGACAGGGACTGACAGGACATTCTGTGTTTAACAAAGAGATACATGTGATCTGACAGGGACTGACAGGACATTCTATGTTTAACAAAGAGATACATGTGATCTGACAGGGACTGACAGGACATTCTGTGTTTAACAAAGAGATACATGTGATCTGACAGGGACTGACAGGACATTCTGTGTTTAACAAAGAGATACATGTGATCTGACAGGACATTCTGTGTTTAACAAAGAGATACATGTGATCTGACAGGGACTGACAGGACATTCTGTGTTTAACAAAGAGATACATGTGATCTGACAGGGACAGACAGGACATTCTGTGTTTAACAAAGAGATACATGTGATCTGACAGGGACTGACGGGACATTCTGTGTTTAACAAAGAGATACATGTGATCTGACAGGGACTGACAGGACATTCTGTGTTTAACAAAGAGATACATGTGATCTGACAGGGACTGACAGGACATTCTGTGTTTAACAAAGAGATACATGTGATCTGACAGGGACTGACAGGACATTCTGTGTTTAACAAAGAGATACATGTGATCTGACAGGGACTGACAGGACATTCTGTGTTTAACAAAGAGATACATGTGATCTGACAGGGACTGACAGGACATTCTGTGTTTAACAAAGAGATACATGTGATCTGACAGGGACAGACAGGACATTCTGTGTTTAACAAAGAGATACATGTGATCTGACAGGGACTGACAGGACATTCTGTGTTTAACAAAGAGATACATGTGATCTGACAGGGACTGACAGGACATTCTGTGTCTAACAAAGAGATACATGTGATCTGACAGGGACTGACAGGACATTCTGTGTTTAACAAAGAGATACATGTGATCTGACAGGGACTGACAGGACATTCTGTGTCTAACAAAGAGATACATGTGATCTGACAGGGACAGACAGGTGATTTTGTTTAACAAAGAGATAGATGTGATCTGACAGGGACTGACAGGACATTCTGTGTTTAACAAAGAGATACATGTGATCTGACAGGGACTGACAGGACATTCTGTGTTTAACAAAGAGATACATGTGATCTGACAGGACATTCTGTGTTTAACAAAGAGATACATGTGATCTGACAGGGACTGACAGGATATTCTGTGTTTAACAAAGAGATACATGTGATCTGACAGGACATTCTGTGTTTAACAAAGAGATACATGTGATCTGACAGGGACTGACAGGATATTCTGTGTTTAACAAAGAGATACATGTGATCTGACAGGGACTGACAGGACATTCTGTGTTTAACAAAGAGATACATGTGATCTGACAGGGACTGACAGGACATTCTGTGTTTAACAAAGAGATACATGTGATCTGACAGGGACAGACAGGACATTCTGTGTTTAACAAAGAGATACATGTGATCTGACAGGGACAGACAGGACATTCTATGTTTAACAAAGAGATACATGTGATCTGACAGGGACTGACAGGACATTCTGTGTTTTGACAGGGACATGTGATCTGACAGGACATTCTGTGTTTAACAAAGAGATACATGTGATCTGACAGGACATTCTGTGTTTAACAAAGAGATACATGTGATCTGACAGGACATTCTGTGTTTAATAAAGAGATACATGTGATCTGACAGGGATTGACTGGACATTCTGTGTTTAACAAAGACACACCTATAATCCAGGCATAAGCATACGAGACAGGGAACAGGGGTGGGGGCAACTTTCCCCTGTCTTGTACGCATATGCCTGGATTAACCTCAAATTCGGGCAAACATTATTAAGATATTCAGGGGAAATGTGCCAACCTAAGACTTTCTTACCATGTATTTCCATCATTCTACACTCAAAATTAGTTGTAATCTATGTAAAAATTAGTAGTTATTCATTTACAAACCTATTTACAGGTAGCTGTATGAATAAATGAATGAATGAATGAATGTTTAATGACACCCCAGCACGAAAAATACATCGGCTACTGGGTGTCAAAACTATGGTAATGCAAACAAATACGGTGATGATCGACATCAATATAAAAATTCAAGATTTAAAGGGACATTCCTGAGTTTGCTACAATTTTTAAGATGTTATCGACTAACAGAGACTTTTTAATAATTGTAATTACATATCAAATATATTTTTCTGTGTAAAATATTAATGGCTGTATATTAAACGTATAAAAATTTCTGATCTGTAGTAGGTTAAATTTCATTTTATTTCCTAAAAATTATGTTTTTCGTACGTACAAAATTCTTTGAAGACAAAATCCAGTTTGGGCTTCTAACAAATATTGAAATGACCAGAAACAAATTGAATATGCAGACACTGATATTCTAAACAAGAAAATATATTTATTATGTATGTTTAATAGTAGAAATATTTTATTAGTCAGAAACATCTTACAATGCAGCAAACTCGGGAATGTCCCTTTAAATAAAACATATAAGGTGATGATCAACATCAATATAAAAATTGAAGATAAAAATTATACCGAAAAGAATTTGAAATGGAAAATTATTAAAACGTAGAAAAAAACCCCCACAAGTGTCCGAATTTCACAGAAGGAATCGATTATCACCACAAACACAGTCCGATCCAGAGTTTCATTTCGAATATCAGGCATTAACTTGATTAAGACCTACATTTCCCAAGAATAGGCCTAATTGTTTTGGCGAAAATACGCAATTGGCAAGTGATTTACGTTAACCTGAACATAAGTTTGACTGGGCATGGTGATTTATAAATGAAACACGTAAAACAAATTGCTCTAATAAACTGAATAAACCTACCGAACAACAATCAGTCCACCAGGCAGGATATCACAAATATAAAGGTCACGAGAAAGCTATTCTGACCTGTTGTTCGAGGTCACGAGAAAGCTATTCTGACCTGTTGTTCGGACTGAAGAACGATGAAATGCGGACTGCGATTAGGTAATTAATTTCTGTTTTTAAAGATATACTCGATTATTTCTATTATTATTATTCGAACTGAAGAACGATGAAATGCGGACTGCGATTAATTAATTTCTCTTTTTAAAGATATACTCGATTATTTCTATTGTTATTATTATTATTATTATTATTATTATATAAATCGTGTTCTACACAATAATTTATTCTTATGTGCGCATTTGCTTATCAAGACAGAAAGAAACCAGCAAACAACCAACCAACAAAACCTAACATAATTTTTGGTACAGCACTGGCGTAAAAAACGGGGAGCAATGGGGACCCCCCCCCCCCCCCCCCACACACACACACACACACACACACACACACTTTTCAGATAACTAATCCAGTCCTGGACAGACAGCCCAAATAGCTCAAGTGTGTTCCCAGGACAGCGTGCTTGAACCTTAATTGGGTATAAGCACGAAAATAAGTTGAAATGAATGAATATAATTGTCTAGTAGCTAAACACCACCCCCACCCCCACCCCCACCCCCCTTTCAATAATGTTCCGGTTAAATACGTATGTGCTGACGGGTTTCTTCCTGGAATCTGTGTATTAGTTATTAATATGTGATTTTTGTTTTTATCAGGGAGCTAAAAAATGATTGATGTTAAGGTATTTACAGGGATAGAAGCTAACGCTCGCCCCCTTGCCCCAGGCGAGTAGAAATATCTGGGGGCGAGTAGGCAACAATTCAAATGGCGCAAGTCCCCCGGGCGAGTAACACTGGGCAGTTGTGACCCGGATTCATGAATGAATGAATGAATGAATGAATGTTTGTTTAACGACACCCCATCACAAAAATACATATCGGCTATTGGGTGTCACAAATGGTAAGTATATGATAATATGAACATATTATTTGCATATACCTATGTAAAACCACAGTGTAAGGAGCTGTGGGGAGGGGGTGGGGTGGAAGTATAATACAATATATAAAATCAAGTTAAGTACATCTTAAAATTTTGTATAGAAGTCAAAGAGTTTTAAAAACTTTACAATTAACATTGGATGGAATTTAAATGATTCCAAAACATTTCTGTTGCCAAATATATCATTTCTTGTCGGCTTGAGATGATCACACTCCACCAAAATGTGCCGTACAGTCAGTGTACACTGACAGTGTTCACACTGAGGAGGAGGGTACTTCTTTAAAATAAATGAATGCGTCAAATATGTATGGCCGATGTGGGCACGGCATAAGACTACTTCATCCTTCCTGCACCGCCTGTAGGATGACTGCCACTCTCCCAGGACTGCCTTGACAGAATGAAGCTTATTCGCAACCGCACCGTCCCAATCATCTTGCCAAGTCGAAAAGATATATTGGTTAATATGAAATTTAAAAATCACTGTAGGGGACATCAACATGGACACGGGGCAAGTTCAAAGCAGACTTGGCAGCAACCTCTGCCTTTTCGTTACCCCTAATGCCAACATGGCTGGGTACCCAACAAAATATAACATCTTTATTGGCAATTGATAAAAAGACACACTTTCGTATCACCATCCCAACTAAGGGATGCTCCAATTTCTGCAGTAAAGATTGATGCTGAATCTCATGGAAATTATTGCGTCTGATGGAAAAACTGTAGCACAAACCACAGAATTCCCATCCCGTGATCCGTCTGTGTAAACAGGAATGTAATCACAGTACCTCTCTTGGATATCCATGAAATGTTGTTTATAAATAACTGCATCTGTGCAATCTTTTTTTTAGATGCACAAGATCGAATACAATTTTTGGTGGTTTGATACACCAAGGTGGGAAAATAAAATATGAAGGCGTTTCCAAAATGTCTGTTAAATCAATGTTGGAAACTGATAAAAACTGCTTAATGCGAAGACCAAATGTTCGAATTTATTTATTTATTGTCAAACACCGCATTGTGTGCAGGATGTTTTGGCATTGCTTTAATCTTTATAGGATACTGCAGAGAAAGCTTTGTACGTCTAGCACCCAAACTAGGTTCGTGTGCATCGACGTACAAGCTCTCCACAGGAGATGTTTTGAAAGCACCAAGACAACGCCTAAGTTCCTGGTTGTGTATAGGATCTAGCATTTGCAAGTAAGACTTACGTGCTGACCCATACACAATGCACCCATAATCAAGTTTAGACCGAACTAAAGATCTATAAAGTCGGAACATAACCTTTCGATCTGCTCCCCATTCAGTCTTGCCAATAACTTTTAAGATATTGAGGGCCTTTTTCACATAATGTAAATGAGGAACAAAAGATAGTCTCCTGTCAAAAATAACCCCCAGAAATGTGGTCTCCTCCACAACTGGAACCGGAGTTTTGTCCAGAAACAGCTGAGGATCTAACTGGTGACCTCTTTTTTGGCAGATATGCATACAGACTGTTTTTGACTTTGAGAATCGAAATCCATTGTCAGATGCCCATTGTTGAAGTTTATTCAAACAAAGCTGCAACTGACGTTCAATGATACTCATACTGGACGACCTGTAGCAAATCTGAAAATCGTCGACATATAACGAGCTATCAACGCCAGGTTTTAAACACTGGGTGATGCTGTTAATTTTCACGGAAAATAAAGTTACAGACAGGATGCTACCTTGAGGCACACCCATCTCTTGGGAGTGAGAATCGGATAACGTAGATCTCACTCGTACCTTGAAAGACCTATTCTGTAAGAAATTTGAGATAAAGTCAGGCATACGGCCTCTTAAGCCCATGCCATGGAGGTATCATAAGCTTTCTCGAGGTCAAAAAAGACCGATACCAAATGCTGGTTATGGATAAAAGCATCCCTACAAAACGTTTAAAATCTAACAAGATGATCAACCGTGCTACGTCTAGTCCTGAACCCACATTGCATGTTAGTAAGCAATTTGTGGGACTCAAGATACCAGACAAGTCTACGGTTGATCATTCTTTCCATGGTTTTACAAATGCAACTTGTCAAAGCAATAGGGCGATAACTGGTAGGATTTGTTGGATCCTTACCAGACATAGGAATAGGAATGACAATGGCTTTTCTCCAATCAGAAGGAAAGTCACCAGAAATCCAGATTTTGTTAAAGATATTTAATAGAACCATTAAGGATGATTCAGGTAAGTGTTTTAAGAGTTGATAATGTATTTCATCTGGCCCTACCGAAGTATCGTGGGCTCTACGTAGAGCGTCCTGCAACTCCACCAAAGAGAAGTGCCTGTTGTATACTTCAGCATTTTCAGATGAAAAGTTAATAGGTTGCTTTTCAGCTTTATTTCTGACAGATGTAAAAGCATCTGTACTGAAAGAAGAAGAAGAGTTGTGAGAGAAATTGTCTGCCAATGCATTGGCAATGTCACGATGAGACATCACATCCGTGTCATTGACAGAGAAATGGCGAACTGTATTATTGGATTCTTTTCCCTTGATTTTACGTATCCTATTCCAGACAGATTTCACAGATGTTTGAGAACTCAACTTGGAGACATAATTTCTCCAAGAGGATTTCTTACTCTGGCTGATGGCTTTACGAGCCTTTGCCCGAGCAATGCGATAACTATTCAGGTTATTCCCGGTAGGTTCGCGTTTGAACCTCTCGAGGGTCCTGTTTCGCTTTTTGATGGCATCTTTGCATGTCTCATTGAACCATGGTTTATTAAAACGCTTCGGTAATGCCGAAGTCTTAGGAATAGTTTCCTCTGCAATATTTTTCAAGATGGATGTGAACAAAGACATGGGATCATCGGCACCAGTCATGGCAGGTTGTTGCAGTCGAGTTCTGCATAGATGCCGAAATTGATCCCAGTTTGCCCCTGTCAACTTCCATCTCTGAACCCTTTCGAGTGATGGAGGTCCATCATTCTCCAAAATAATCGGAAAGTGGTCACTACCACAAGGGTCTGGACAAACTTTCCAGGAGAAATCAAGACAAATTGATGGACTACAAAGGGTTAAATCAATGGAGGTGAAAGAACCACTTGCAGGATGAAAGTATGTATGACTTTTATCATTAAGTAATATTAAGTCATTTTTGAGAATTAAGTCTTCGAATTGTTTACATCTAGTATTTATGTCATCGCATCCCCACAAATTGTGGTGAGCATTAAAATCTCCCATGATAATAAAAGAAGTAGGGAGTTGATCAAGAAGACCTTGAAGGTCCTAGTGTTAAAATTGTAATTGTTTTGAGGGGGTAAATAAACTGAACAGAGAGTAATCGTTTTATGAGCCGTAACCTTTACAGCCACAGCTTGTAAATTTGACTTTAATATGACTTCACTCTGGGGAATGTTTTCATTTACAATAATGGAAACACCCACATACGCTCTATTTTCGCTTTGTTGACATTTATGGTAGATATTAAATCCTCTGATGTTAATACTGTCAGTATCCTTCTGGAAGGTTTCCTGAAGACACACTGCAAGAGGATTATAGTTTTGAATTAGAAGACTTAATTAATCAAAATTGGGCCTAAGCCCACGACAGTTCCAGTGGATAACTTTCTTTTCCATCGGGAGGAAGTATGGGTTTTATCTTTGGCTTTGCTGGTGGTCTTTGTGATCGGCAATGATCTGGAGATGAAATCTCCATATCATCATCACCGATATCAGCCAAAGTATCATACATATTGCTGATAGGGACCGAACGTAGTTCGATCTTTTTCAGCCTACCAGACAGTACTTCTGTAACTTTCTTTGGAGATTTCTTTGTGTCACTGCCTGTCTTAGGGAGACTAGTGCTCAACCTATTTGGGGGATTCTTAGAATCAAATGACACTTGGGTTTCAATTTCCTTGTGTTGGAGAGTAACTTTTTCTTTTTGTGCTGCTTTCTGCACTTGTTTTTGTGCCTTCTCAATGTCAGACAGTTTTTTGTACTTGGCTTCGTCACAATGACAGGTTAGGTCTGTATTGACCGCAACACTTTTAGTGGCGACTTTGGCAGTAGCTGCACATGACTTGTCAGCCACTGTCGGTGTTGCTGTCTCCACCAACCTTCTGGCATCCATGAAGGATATTTTATGTTGTACCTTTACCTGTTGAACTCGTTTTTCCTGTTTCCACCGCGGACACTCTCGTGTGCTGTCATGGTCAAAAAGACAACAACGAGCACATGTAAGTTTGCCACGACATGTGTTCTGACCATGGCCAAACCTCTGGCATTTGAAGCAACGCAAGAGGTTTGGAATAAAGGGTTCAACAGGGATATTACGGTAACCGGCTTTGACAGACTGGGGAAGGGTAGGGACGTTAAAGGTGAGGATACAAGTATTCGTCGGTAACAAATCATTGTTTCGACGAACCTTTATCCTCCTCACAGCAGTAACACCCTGCGGACTTAAATTTTGGCATATTTCTTCCTCGCTTACTCCTTCCAGATCTCTGCATCTGATCACTCCCTTTGACGAGTTGAGGGAGGTATGCACAGTTACCTTAATCGGCACATTGCAAAAAAAACTGTCGACTTGAGGAGGCAGGTTGAATGTTTTTCGGTTAAACACTCAACCAACAGCCCATTCTTAATTTTCTTAACAGATTTTGGTTCACCAGCCAAGCCAACAATTGCCTTTTGAATGGCAAAAGGTGAAAGTTTATTCAAGGCTCCGTCATTAGTGGAACTGATGACGAGAAACCTTGGCCAATGTTGTGAAGAAATCACTTTGGATTACAAAAACATTTTGCTGAATGACGACCAAGTTCGTCTAGCGTGTTATACTTGAACTGAACCTGTGAAAACACTGTTCGTTTGTGTACGTTACGCTTATTTTAGTTGCCGTGTATAGTTCCCATATAGGTTTCGTCTTCTCAAACTGCTTCAATAATGAAGTTGTGGTGGGGGGCTAGTGATTTTTCCTTGGGACTAGTAACTTTCCTCAGCTACTAGTCCCCCGGGCCTGTGAAAATATGTCCTAATTTCTACCACTGGTATTTAGCATCAATCAAAAATTTCACTATCTCACTCTAAAATGTGTTATCGTCACTGCAGAAACTTGCCAAAAGTTATATAATAAATCAAAATTTCATGTGTTTTGTCAAATATGATTTATATCTCATCTCGTGAAGTTTGCAATCATATCAAACTCGTTGCCCTTGCCCGATTCGTGAGGTGATTGCCAACATCACTCGATGAGATATAAATCATATTCGACCAAAAACATGAAATATCCGCTCTATATTGATATAGATTGGTTACAAAGAAAAAAATGTTTTATTTAACGACGCACTCAACACATTTTTATTTACGGTTATATGGCGTCAGACGTACTCCAGTAATAAAGCGCTCGTTTGATCCACGGTCGGTCTGGGATCGATCCCCGCCGGTGGGCCCATTCGTCTATGTTTCGTTCTAGCCAGTGCACCACGACTGGTATATCAAAGTCCGTGGTATGTGCTATTCTGTTTGTGGGATGTTGCATATAAAAGATCCCTTGCTACTAATGGAAAATGTAGCGGGTTTCCTCTCCGAGACGATGTCAAAATTACCAAATGGTTGACATCCAATAGCCGATGATTAATAAATCAATGTGCTCTAGTGGTGTCGTTAAACAAAACAAACGTTTTAGATGTTTGATGACACCCCAGCACGAACAATACATCGGCTATTGGGTATCAAACTATGGTAAATCCAAACATGAAGTTAGAAATTATAGGTCTCACTACAGAGATATCATCTGCCATTAAAACTCATGTTAAATTGCCCAACTTCAATTGAAGATTGCCAATAGAACGGGTTCTCGTTGGCACTAACAACATACACCATTGCGAACATACATTATACGAGCATTTATTGTCACTCCAAAATTGAGAACATTTCCGTCCGGTTTTTTGTTTGTTGTTGTTGTTGTTGGGTTGTAGTTGTTTTTTTCGCTATATGACTGCATCTGGCCGTAGTACAGATCCGAACAGGTGGTTCATCAACAGATTCACCCGAGCTGTCTCTTGCGCTATACACCCATATCCCAAAGGTCAATGCACAATACTACAACATAACATGGACAAAATTAAGCAAGATTTGATTACCATTAAGCATACACATTATTTTAAATATTCTGTTTCCTAGAAGTGAATATGTGAACCATAACGTGTCACAATTCGGAACTATAGTGGACTGTGATCAGTGAACTCTAACCCAGAAGTGATCTGTGTAGTGAGACCTAGAAATATAAAAAAAGAAGTTTTATTTAACGACGCACTCAACACATTTTATTTAACGACGCACTCAACACATTTTATTTTACGGTTATATGGTGTCAGACATATGGTGTCAGACCACACAGATTTTGAGAGGAAACCCGCTGTCGCCACTACATGGGCTACTCTTCCGATTAGCAGCAAGAGATCTTTTATTTGCGCTTCCCACAGGCAGGATAGCACAAACCATGGCCTTTGTTGAACCAGTTATGGATCACTGGTCGGTGCAAGTGGTTTACACCTACACATTGAGCCTTGCGGAGCACTCACTCAGGTTTTGGAGTCGGTATCTGGATTAAAAATCCCATGCCTCGACTGGGATCCGAACCCAGTACCTACCAGCCTAGAAATATAAATGCTCAAGACATTTTTCATGGCAATTTAGTGTTGTATCCTGCGATTAAAACGGGCACTTCAAATGGAACCCTTTGACCACCACCCCCTATGGATCCGTCAATGGTCTTGAAGGGAGGTTCCGTGTCCCCTCCAGAACCACCCCTGTATAATGCTGGCTACAGAATACGCATTACAAAAATTATTAAAATGAGCAACTGGAAGAAACAATTACAATGAAACAAGAATATTTTTCAAAATATTTTTATTCAAGAGAAAAGCAAAACAGGTTTATCCACCACCTGTAATCAGATGCGAATGAAGTAACTAAGAACAAGTGGCTAAGACTTGTAGATCACTTGTCTATAATGACGACCTTCAATTCCAGTCTTCGACAGTGAAACACAGGGGTGGATCCAGCTTTTTGCAAGTGGGGGAGGGGAGGTAACAAAATCCTAAATTGGGAATTTGAAAAGAGCTCCCAAAGGGAACTAATCTGTAGGGAGGTACGAGGTGAGGAATGCTCCCAGGAAACGTTTGAAATAAAAATACTCAGATGTGAGGGTCTTTTTGTAGTGTCACTTGGTTTCTTCTATATTAGTAAATGCTTGATAAATATATTAAAAACGTTTTTAAAAACAAATGGCTATGACTGCCAGTATTTAACTTAAGATTAAGGAAGGAAATGTTTTATTTAACGATTCACTAGACACATTTTATTTACTGTTAATCGGAGTCAGACATATGGTTAAGGACCACCCAAATATTAAGTAAGGAAACCTGCTGTCGCCACTTCATGGCTACTCTTTTCGATTAGCAGCAAGGGATCTATTATATGCACCATCTCACAGTTAGGATAGCACATACCACGGCCTTTGTTACACAAGTTGTGGAGCACTGGCTGGAACGAGAAATAGCCAAATGTGATCAGACGGGTATCGATCCTAGACCGACCGCGCATCACCATTGGGTTACACCCCCCCCCCCTCCCCCCCCTAACTTGAGATTAAAAATGAGAAATAGATTTTAAAATGCTATATAACTTTTGATAAACATCTCCTCTTGTTCCCCATGCCTCCCCTACCCTTCCCCCTAGAATGTTGGGATAGATCCACGGGTGGCTTTTTAAAAAACTAAATTCATTGTGTTGCCCTTTTCATTAGTTGTTTCTGGCATTCTTTCCATCCTTAAGACACCCCTCCCCCCCCCCCCCCCCCACCTTCCCAATCATCAATATGTTTTCTGGATCCACCCCTGGTAATTGTTGAATGTAACCTAACTACAAATATTTACAAAGTAACACCATCTCCATTATTCTATTGCCTAGCCTGGTAATGGACAGATGAAAGATGTTTCGTATACAGTGTTACAGATTACAGAAGGAAAAGAAAAAGAAAAACTCTATAAAAAATATTTCAACTTTTTTTATATAAAGCACTCTGGAAGAAAAAGGTTAACTGCCATTTGAAAACAATCCACAACCAAGCACAACATCATGGAAAAATATATACAACAGCAAGCAATCAAACTGTACTGAATTCTTCAACAATAAAAGCTCCAATATTTCACACTTTATTAAGTTAGAGATGTTTCCTTCGGTTACACTGAAGTATAGTAATGTAGATGGGTTAATCATCATTTTCCACCTCATAGGTTGTTCCTCATACAGCAAGGGTCTTTTATAAGCACTTTCGTACAGACAGGATAGCACTCACTAAGACTTTTGATACTACTAAACAAAATAGAAGTGAAAACTAAATCGGTACATTATACATGTATATAAATTATTTCGATAAAAAACCCAAACCGATTATATAAAATCAGGTTATTAGCACTAGCATGTCAAAATGTTCAGAATTTAAAAATAAATTCAATAATGTTTTGGAGCTTATTTAAAAAAATAATAATAATAAGTATGTACACTTTAATAAAAAGAAAGCACAAAAAGAATTGAAAAATATAGCACTGACCTTTTTAATATTCATTTCCGTCTATACACATTTACATCATCAATATCATAGATAATGAAGTAACAATATTTTCACAGTATTTTTAACAAATAAAAACATTTTTCTTAAAGGAAGACCTAAAAAGTGCAAAGTTCTAATAAAAAGCTGCCATCTCCTCAAACTGTCAGCATATATTTTGCAAACAAATAATGCACTTAAGGCAAATCACAGGCACTTGCAACATAGTGCCCTATATCATACTATTGTAACTACTACGACTTTACGGCCATAGTGCCCTATATCATACTATTGTAACTACGACGACTTTACGGTAGAAAAATAAAATAACATTAAAATTTCAAATAGCTCTATTGAAATGCTAAAATTGAAATCCAGTTTTTGTTAAAAAAACAAAGCCTAAACATGTGATATTTAAATTTATTTGTTAAATGAAATAGGCTTAAATTTTACTCTGCAATGAGTTATCTTCCCATAACAAAAATCTCTGAAAGTAGTAGTTATATTTTAGCAAGAGAGATTGTTCATGACTACATTACAAAACATAATTAGTACTGTGTATTTTGATGCAAATATAACTTGTAATCAAAGTGAAAAAAAAAAAAAATATGGTTTTGACAAACAAAATTGTCTCCCTTTTAACAATTCAAAATGCTATTTACATTCATTTCACCTGGGTTTAAAAAAAAAAAAAGACAAAGAAAACGTCTAGACAACATTCATCTTTCTGTTTTTTCTTCTTTTTTTAACTTTCCTCATATAAAACATAAGACTAGTCAATATCACAAGATGACACCCATTATATTAACAAGAAGCTATGGCCTAAGGGAAATAACTCTCTCACTAATGGAGATGAAAATAAAACGAGCCAGACAATTCCATTAACGAAGATAGTAACAAAATAAGCTCAAATCCAAAGGTATTAACTGTTCCATTTAATGGACACGACAGTAAAACAAGCTAAAATGCAATGGAAACATTAAAATAACCTAACACCCAAAGTGGTTCCATTAATGAAAATGGAAAAAAAAAAGAAGCCACTGTTAAAAGGAAATATCAAATCAGTATAGTCAAAAATTAGATTTTTGTTAGAGTGTCAAATTTCAGAGACAAGTATAGCTTTTGCTAACATGGCTAAAGACGCATTTTCTCCATTTAGTGTTCATGTATTACCTACAAGTCATTTAGAAAATATGATTTTAATGTAAAAAATTGTGCAACAGACTCAACAAGTAAGCCGGCAATTAGCTAATTTTATCAGCTATTCTATTCAAATTTATTCAATACATGTGGCCATTTTCATTCCATCAATTCAAATAGTTCATCTGTGTCTTGTATTTCCCTCCCATCTGAAACTGGTTTTGGATCTTAGCAGCAGCATATTACTTTGTGGTTGGACACTAAGTTTTGTATAGTGAATGCATCACACCCAAACTGGTTTTGGTTTGTACATAGGTTTTAAAACTGGTTTTAAAAAGGCGAGTCACTGGGCTACATCCTCTCCCCCCCCACCCCCCTCTTTAACGATCAATGCAAAATCTAAAACCTGTTTTAACAAACCTGATTCAAACAAAAACCAGATTGTATGTACTTGTACATACATGTGCAGTACATTAACCCATAGACTACAAATAAACACAGGTATTACTATTTACCATACACTATAAACACAACAATTATACAATGTTACAGAAAGAAAAAAAATCTACATGTAATAAAATAGAATCTTTCTTATATCAACACTAGTAACCATAACGGAATAACAAAAATAATCTATATAAAATAACTGGAGGAAAATATGAAGATATCTGAAAAATATTTGTGCTAATCATTCATCTGTATTCACTGTAGAACAAACACAATGGGACAAATTTACGAAATGGGTTTATCCTTTAGTCTTTTCAACTTTTCAACTTTCCTAAGCAGACATCTATGTTTAATACAAACAAATTATCCTATAACTTATCAATAACGTCCATGTCATAAACCCATTAGATCAATCTACTAGTTTATCATCCATTAAAGGCTTTTGTAGGAGATCTCGCTGGCACGATAATTTGCTTCTTATAATCTTGATTGGTAAAAATTTAATCACAAGACAATGTTTTGTTATGTCACTGTGTTTGTTTCAGTGCTAAACCTACCATTAGTGATGTCACGCCACTGCCGTTCTGCTAGTTGAGTCTACCGCTGACATTCAACTCTCATTACTGACATTGTTTACAACTGTCGCAAATGAAAAGAATGATAATGGATGATAAAAAGAATACCCCCCTCTCGTGTCTTGTAATATCATAATTTACCAGCACTCGTTGATAAAAGTATAAAATCCTTGGCAAGCCTCGGAATTCATACTTTTATCAACTCGTGCTGATAAATTATGATATCACAAGACACTCGGAGATTATCCTCTATATATCATTATTTACCAAGTTAATAATGTTTTGCTGCCAATGGGTAATTTGTTTACAAGACCTGTATACCACAATTCAACAAGATATCCCATGTAAGACAGAAATTTCTTACATATAGCTTTCTTTCATGGGGTAGTTCTGTCCTATATACATGTACCTGAGGATGAGAGAAAATGTTTTCATAAGATATTAGTACTGTGATTGATTAAATGTCAAATTAAAACGTTATTTTACAAGTGTTACAGGAGAAATAGGATTCGCTACTCATGTGTTTTAAAATGTAAAATAACAACCTCGTCTAGTTAAACGACATTTAACTCACGATAGCTTCGACAAATACCAACTGACGTTACACTCGTTTGATAATTTCCCCCCATGTCATAAAAAACACTTGTCGTGAATCTTCTATATAAACACATGTGTTTAGTAGTCATGTAAACACTGGTACAATATTTCATGTGAAACGTTCTGTTCGTTTGTCAGTTCAAAGGGATTTATCCAGTTCTTTTTGCCAGGTCCCATGTTGGATGTGATTGGGAAAATTAGCGCTAGTAATTCAGGTCACTGAAGGACGCAATACATCATAGTTAAATTAATTTATTAGAACAGACATAATTACATATACATGTATATATATTATATACTCGGTCTTTTTTTGCATAGAAATTGGGAATTTTCAGCCCCATTTTCTTATGGGAAAGGGCCCATGTTAGGACCCACAGAACGTCTGGATAAATCACTGGTTAAGCAAATATAAATTCACATGAATTGGTTATGTTGAGAACCGTTACACAGTCTAAAAGTAACTTTATCAAAGAAACTATTCATCAGGGTATTAATTTTAAAACTTAAAATATACTAATAAATTTGCTTAAAATTACAGAATCAGGTGAAAAAAATTGCCACTAAAATGTAAGGTAAACAGTTAAAACACAAGTTTTAGGTAATTAATTGGGTCACACAAATATATTTAATGTAACTAAACAATCAGTTAACGACCGCAGGTAAAAATAAACTTAATTTTTGACTTCAGGTTATCTCAAATTTTTAAATATTGTCCCCTATAAACATGTCACATTTTATCCACATTTAATACTTATTTATACATCTGCATGACAACCTGTCATAAATTCGGCCCAATGTTTAACATACCATAGTAACGAAATATATATCTATACTAATTTTATACATATGTGTATATATAAAACAGAACACAAGCTTTCACAAAAACAAATGTCAGTTGTGCGTTTGTTACTGTCTGACAATTTCTTTACATCAAGCACCAAAGAAAACAACAACAACTAAATGTAACTCAAATAAACAATTGTTTGCACCAGAAGTTGAATTTTTAAATCATGTAACGTATCGGCAAAAAACAAATAATAAAAAATAAAAGTAATAACAACAGCCCAGTAATAAAACAAATGTTAAAAACCAGAAGTTACTATTACATGGCATCATAAATAATTTTATTCATGTCATCAGGTCCAATAATTTTTCGTTTTTTTAATTTTAAATATATTAATGAGGCCACAACAGCACCCTGATTTACTGACAAATATCGGCTTTTGGGCAAATCGAACATATCTGTAACAAGAACTGGTCAAAGCTGGGTTCAAAAATAAAATTAAATTAAATTAAAATAATAAGACATAAAATGAAAAATCATTTAAAAAAAACAAAAACAGGGTAAGTCCAGAAAGCTGTTATCAACTTGATTCTCAAGTAACCTGTATATACACATGTATGATGGACTCTTTTATAACTTTTTAATATTTTAAATATATTACACAGTAAACAATATATATATATTTTTTTACTGCTATAAGCTGTTACAATAACATAAATTACTACAAAATAGCAAGCTTTTAAAGAAATGTTTAGCTATTTTAAATGTTACTGGGTGGTGGTGTGTGTGTGTGTGTGTGTGTGTGTATGTGTAATTATATATATTATATAACCATAATGGGACAAAATTGTTGTTACTTACGTTAGATTTGTTATTACTTAGATAAAATTAGTCAGAAGAAAAAAACCCAAAAAACAAACAATTTTAATATAAGAATTGCAACACGACACCAGTGAGTATACTTTAAAAAAAAAAAATTCATCTTGCTGAGAAATTAAACGACTCGTGTGAGAATAATATATACAGTAAATATAATGCTACCTATTTCAGTAAGAAGAGAATATATATTGATATAACCACAACTGAGGTGCTAAACAATTTCACTTGTGCGTTTTAAACACCTTACCATAATGCTATTTAAAATGGACTACCCTGTATTTTCTTTAATGCTGGCTTGTGCGTTTTAGTCAACATAGGTATTTTCTTATGCAAATATCTTCAATCTCGTATTAATTTACACAATGACATCATTCGTTTGTGCGTGCAACCAGCCGTTCGTTGTGTGTAAAATAACAACCTGTCATCATCAGTTGAAAACGTAACATCTTTCGCGACAAATGTACAGTTTTAAAAATTAAAACGATTTTTGTGTCAACGTATATGCTTTCAAAGTCTGAATCTACCCGTTTTATTTTTTTGTTAAGTCTGAATTAATCTCTTTATAAGACAAAATTAAACTTAGCAGTTGAATTACTTTTAACACATTTTATTCCATCTGTTGTGTTTCTGTGACAAATCTGAGTCCATACAATGAATTACTGTTAAGTCTGAATCCAACTGTTTTATTTCTGCTGTCTGAATCCATCTGTTTTATTTTTGCCAAGTCTGAATCCATGTTTTACTTCTGCTAAATCTTGAATCCACTTATTTTATTTTTCAATGTCTGAATCAGTTTTATTTCTGCAATAGTCTAAACTCATGTGCTGTATTTCTTTATCAAGTCTGAATTAATGTCTCATCCATATGCATGAAGTAAGAATGTCTCATCCATATGCATGAACTAAGAATTCTTTTGTTATAATTATTTTAGTGCTGAATTACGTCTTAATCCATTTATTTAATTTGACATCACATCATTAAATCCATTTTGTATCTCAGAACAGTCTTGAATCTTAAATTATTGATTTCATTCTACGGCAAGGATGAAAATTACATTGGTTAAAGAGACAGACCCTAGTTTCAGCCCATGAAAATGCACACTAAGTTTAGTTAATCTACAAACCTGCAACACATTTGGATAAAGTTACAATTGAGTGAAACCTGAGTGAAACTTTGAAATGGTGAAATACCCTCTAAAAATAGACTAAAACATAACTGCATAACTGTTACTTCTCAGACGTATGTGGGCTTTTAAAAATATGAGAAAAGCATTTTGTGATATTAAAAACACCAGGTAGACCAAAAACATTTTGAATGTACAGAAATGGATAATCTAAACAATAAACTCTAAGTAAAGTATGATTTTCAGTTATCAAAAAGGGCTCTAATAGTAAAAAATATGCATTAGTGTTTAAAAACTAGGGAATGATCCTTTAAAAAACAAACAAACAAACAAAAAACACCTGAAAACGTCACAGGTCTTCAAAAGTCACAGTTCCTTGTGAACTTTCTACGAAAGAACAAAATACAGGGTTCAAGTTGTTGTTTTAAATGCTAAAATCTGGAATTCGTGGGGCAACAAAAAAAATTCTTTTAAATTTTTTTATCTGTGTACTATAGAAACATGTTTATTGTTGTGTCAAGTGTAAAAGTGTGCCACTGTCCTCTGTAAATCTATAGTTTATCTTCCAAGATAGTGTGAATTAACTATTTCATTAACCACAAGCGGTGTCCGACATCCTTCTCCGAATCTCCGCTTCCTGCTGCTGCTGCATAGGATTGTAGCAGACTTATGTCTGCTGTGGAACCTGCTTTGGCTTCACCGCCGTGTCCATTCCCAGGTGGAGCAGCAGGCGCCAAAACTTCGGGCCGTTCCAGAAACCCCTGCAGAAAAGAAGCAGTTTCCGAGTTAAACGCTTAAATTGTTTGTTTAACAACACCACTAGAGAAAGAAAGAAGTGTTTTATTTAACGACGCACTCAACACATTTTATTTACGGTTATATGGCGTCATTCATATGGTTAAGGACCACACAGATATTGAGAGAGGAAACCCGCTGTCGCCACTATATGGGCTACTCTTCCGATTAGCAGCAAGGGATCTTTTATTTGCGCTTCCCACAGGCAGGATAGCACAAACCATGGCCTTTGTTGAACCAGTTATGGATCACTGGTCGGTGCAAGTGGTTTACACCTACCCATCGAGCCTTGAGGAGCACTCACTCAGGGTTTGGAGTCGGTATCTGGATTAAAAATCCCATGCCTCGACTGGGATCCGAACCCAGTACCTACCAGCCTGTAGACCGATGGCCTACCACGACGCCACCGAGGCCGGTTGTCAAACGAATGAATGAATGAATGTCACCACAGCACAAAATACACATCAGCTATTGGGTGTCACAATTGGTAAGTAGATGAAAATATTATTTATTTATATATATTTATGTAAAACCAGTGTGGGTGAAAAGTATAATAAATACATAAAATCAAGGTAAGTATATTTTTAAAACTTTTTATAGAAGTCAAAGTGTTTTAAAAACTTTACAATTAATTCGGGATGGAATTTAAAAGATTCCAAAACATTTCTGTTGCCAAATATATCATTTCTCGTCGGCTTGAGATGATCACACTCCACCAAAATATGGCTACAGTCGGTGTACACTGACTATGTTCAAACGTGAACAAATTCCATTTTTGACAGTTATGGCCCTGGAATAAATTCCCATGAAATTCAAACTTAATCTGGCTATAAAATAACTATTCCAGAAACCTCTATAGACAACAAGCATTCTGAGAGTACTGCTAAAACAAAACAATGTCCCTTACAAAGCCCCTAAGTACAAGGGCCATAGATA
Organism: Gigantopelta aegis; assembly: GCF_016097555.1. Lineage (NCBI taxonomy): Eukaryota > Metazoa > Mollusca > Gastropoda > Neomphalida > Peltospiridae > Gigantopelta > Gigantopelta aegis. The sequence continues at coordinate 2,081,737 of NC_054703.1, forward strand.
CATTCCATGTTCAACAGTTATAGCCCTTGAATAAATTTCCATGAAAGTTAAATCTAATGCCCCTAAAATATAATTGTCAAACCTGGATCAATTTTAATTTGACAGAGTTATGGCCCTTGAATAAGCATAAGCATATGCGACAGGGGGACTGGAGCAAAACCTCAGATTTGGGCAAACATGCTAGAGATATTCAGGTAAAATGTGCTAACCTTTTTGCTATGCATTTCAATCATTCTACCCTCAAAATTAGTTATAATCCATGTAAAAATGCATAGTGATTCATTTGTAACCATACATGTATATAGCTGTTCGGCAGTAATGCTAATATGAATAAATGTTATCCCGATTTTCGTTTAATTTGGGCAAAAGCCAGCCTGCTTCCCTACAAAAATGGGAGCCCATATGCCTATGTGAGGCATTACCAAATTAACAAATAAAAAATCCAGAAATATATTAGTGAGACATACAGACATACAGACAGACTGACAGACAAAACCTAGTCTCCTCCAATTGAAACTACTTTTAAATCAAACCAAAATTATCATTAACATTTGATTTGAAATGTAAGCATTGTACATGTACCTTCAATTACACACTCATAAAAAATTAAAACTAAATAATTTAATTTACTTGTAGAAAAAAATTATAAAACTAAATAATTTAATTTACTGGTAGAAAAAACTGTTTTTGAATGGGAAAACCTTTAGTTAATGATCGACAGAATTGGGTGCTTCAAGTGAGTCACACATCGATTTAATAATCATTAGATATCAAACATATGGTAGTTATGGCTTTCTTGATGTGACACATGCTGAGTAGCTCCTTGCCCTGGTAAGACAGGACAGCACATACCACAGCCTTTGATATACCTATCTACACCTATCACAGATGATCATCTTGCTACTTGCTACTTACGGCAGTATGAGGTACCAACAGACTGGAGCAAGGATGTCTTTCTTGATGTGGTACATGCTGAGCCGCTCCTTACCCTGGTCAGACATAACAGCACATACCACAGCCTTTGACATACCTGTCTTCACCTATTACAACATATACCACGGCCTTTGATATACCTGTCTTCACCTATTAAAACATAGCATGGCCTTTCATATACCTGTCGACACCTATCACAGGTGATCAATCATCTTGCTACTTACGGCAGTATGAGGTACCAATAGACTGGAGCAAGGATGTCTTTCTTGATGTGGTACATGCTGAGTCTCTCCTTACCCTGGTCAGACAGCACAGCACATACCACAGCCTTTGATATACCTGTCTTCACCTATTAAAACATATACCATGGCCTTTGATATACCTGTCTTCACCTATCACAGGTGATCAATCATCTTGCTACTTACGGCAGAACGAGGTACCAATAGACTGGAGCAAGGATGTCTTTCTTGATGTGGTACATGCTGAGTCTCTCCTTAGCCTGGTCAGACAGGACAGCACATACCACAGCCTTTGATATACCTGTCGACACCTATCACAGGTGATCAATCATCTTGCTACTTACAGCAGTATGAGGTACCAGTAGACTGGAGTGAGGATGTCTTTCTTGATGTTGTACATGCTGAGTCTCTCCTTAGCCTGGTCAGACAGGACAGCACATACCACAGCCTTTGATATACCTGTCTTCACTTATTAAAACATGGCCTTTGATATACATGTCGACACCTATCACAGGTAACCAATGATCTTGTTACTTATGGGAGCATGAGGTACCAGTAGACTGGAGCGAGGATGTCTTTCTTGATGTGGTACATGCTGAGTCTCTCCTTAGCCTGGTCAGACAGGACAGCACATACCACAGCCTTTGATATACCTGTCGACACCTATCACAGGTAACTAATGATCTTGTTTATTTACGGCAGCATGAGGTACCAGTAGACTGGAGCGAGGATGTCTTTCTTGATGTGGTACATGCTGAGTCTCTCCTTACTCTAGTCAGACAGGACAGCACATACCACAGCCTTTGATATACCTGTCTTCACTTATTAAAACATGGCCTTTGATATACCTGTCGACACCTACCTCAGATGATCAATCATCTTGCTACTTACGGGAGCATGAGGTACCAGTAGACTGGAGCGAGGATATCTTTCTTGATGTGGTACATGCTGAGCCGCTCCTTGCCCTGATCGATGGGGAATGTTTCCAGAGGCTCCGCCGCGAAATCAAACTCTGCCATGATACATTTCCCGTACCCGGTAAGGAGCGGACAAGACGTGTAGCCATCGTACTGAAACAAGAAACAACACACAGTGAGACACACGGGGAAGAACCGGTCATTATGCACAGTACCAGTCTATCATTTCAACAATATATAAAGAGTGAGAACATCTTGTTGTTATGTACACTACAAGTCTATCATTTCAACACTATATAAAAAGTGAGAATTTCTCGTTGTTGTGCACACTACAAGTCTATCATTTCAACAACATATAAAGAGACACTGTAAAAAGCTGGTTATTACGTAAAGTACTAGTCTATCATTTCAACAACATATAAAGACACACTGTAAAAAGCTGGTTATTACGTAAAGTACTAGTCTATCATTTCAACAACATATAAAGAGACACTATGAAAAGCTGGTTATTATGTACCATACCAGTCTATCATTTCAACAACATATAAAGAGACACTGTAAAAAGCTGGTTATTAAGTAAAGTACTAGTCTATCATTTCAACAATATATAAAGAGACGCTGTGCAAAGCTTGTTGTTATGTACTACCAGTCTATTATTTCAACAATATATAAAGAGACAGTGACAAGCTGGTTCTACGTAAAGTACCAGTCTATCATTTCAACAATATATAAAGAGTGAGATCAGCTTGCTGATATGTACAGTACCAGTCTATCATTTCAACAACATATAAAGACACACTATAAAAAGCTGGTTATTATGTACAGTACCAGTCTATCATTTCAACAACATATAAAGAGACACTATAAAAAGCTGGTTATTATGTACAGTACCAGTCTATCATTTCAACAATATATAGAGTGAAACACAGAGAAAAAAAATATTAAAAAAAAAAATGGTTTTCATGTACGGTACAGTACTTGCCATTGCAGTTTATACATTAGGGCTCGTAACAGCGGCCTGCGAAAAGTAGTACATTTTTTTTAAGACGAAGCAGCCGATATAGAAATTTACCTAAGAAAGGACTGGCCATCATCGACAATACCAGTCTATGATTCCAATAACATAGAAAGAGTGAGACTAAAAACAGCTCGGGCCTAATTCACTAAAGTCTCACAACTTTGCGATCTCACAGTGCAATGCTAAAAGACTTGCAGAGAGGATGCTTTGTTGTCTAGCAGAGCCTAAGAGAGCTTTGTGAATTAGGCCCCTGGTTATCAAGTACAGTACAGCCATTTCTTTTTAATAATCTAATTTTTAAAAATTAGTATCAAGGCTAGAAATATTGGCTTGTTTAAAAAGTTTCTTTTTGTTTAACGACACCACTAGAGTACATTGATTTACTAATCATCGGCTAATCATTGGAAGGAAGGAAAGAAATGGTTTATTTAACGACGCATTTAACACATTTTATTTACGGTTATATGGAATGAATGAATGAATGGATGTTTAACGACACCCCAGCACGAAAAATACATCGGCTATTGGGTGTCAAACTATGGTAAATGCAAACATTAAGTTTACGGTTATAAGGCGTCAGACATATATGTATGGTTAAGGACCACACAGATATTGAGGGAGGAAATTTGCTGTCGCCACTTCATGGGCTACTCTTTTCAATTAGCAGCAAGGGATCTTTTAAATGCATCATCCCATAGACAGGATAGCACATACCACTGCCTATGATGTGCCAGTCTCGGCTATTGGATGTCAAACATATGGTAATTTTTTCATTTAGTCTTAGAGAGGAAACCCGCTACATTTTGTATTAGTAGCAAGGGATCTTTTTACATGCACCATCTCACAGATAGGACAGCACATACCATACCTTTGATATACCAGTCGTGGTACACTGGCTGGAACGAAAAATAGTCCAATGGACCCACCGACAGGGATTGATCCCAAATCGACTGCACATCAAGCGAGCGCTTTACCACTGGGCTACATCCCACCCCACAAACACATGTTATAGTACCTACATGTACATGTATAGTCCATTCCACAGAGAACGCCTTTTTTCATACTATTAAATTTACTACAAGTTATTGATTTTTTAGCCAAATGATTTGTAAATTTTGCACAAAAATTGTACTTTTTTATGATTTCCAAAACACTTTTACTTTTCTTCTTTCGTGAAATCAAACTGCATTTATTTACTAAAAAAAAACATTTTTTATAAAATGACGGGTCGGACTATAGAGAGATCTATAATAAAAAAAATTATATTAAAACTGGGACACCAAATGATCTACTTAATAACCAGCATATCAGAAACAGCATAGATCACTGTCAACATAATTAATAAACGGATACAAGGACTGCATGTAAATCTATATGCAGTAAACACCAAGATTATACATGTAGATTAATCTGAGCTCATACAGTGGGCATTTTAACACAAAAACATTTGTTATAGTACGTACACAATGTATTTTTAACACAAAAACATCAATTGTTATGGTACGTACACAATGTAAATGTATACATGAGGGTTAGAAAAGACGTGTGACATGGGGTTTCTGAACATGTACATATGTGCAGTTAAATGACCCATGAATGACCTCACAGAAATGTACAGATCGTGGTGAGAAGGTATGCTTTAAACATTGGCCAAAATATGTAGAGATTATAATACACATTATTGGCATACATGTACATGCGGATATGAAGTACACATGTCTACAATACTTAGATCGTATGATCTCTGATAAAAACTTCTTTTTTTAAAAGAAAGGAATGTTAGTTTAAAGACACCTCAGCCCAGTTTAAACTATGGTTATTTAGTGTGTAACATATGGTACATACATGTATATATGACACATGTAATTTTGAAACTGGGTCGAAAGAAAGGAAAGGAATGTTAGTTTAAAGACACCTCAGCACATTTTAAACTCTGGCTATTTGGTGTCCGACATGTTTATTTTTACACTAGATAGTGAGAGAAAGGAAAGGAATGTTTGTTTAACAACACCTCTGCACATTTTAAACTCTGGCTATTTGGTGTCCGACATGTTTATTTTTACACTAGATAGTGAGAGAAAGGAAAGGAATGTTTGTTTAACAACACCTCAGCACAAATTAAACTACGGCTATTTGGTGTCTGACATATTGTTATTTCATCACTTGGTCAAGAAGAAAGGAAAGGAATGTTTGTTTAACAACATCTCAGCACATTTTAAACTACGGCTATTTGGTGTCTAATATATGGTTATTTCATCACTTGGTCTAGATAGTGAGAGAAAGGAAAGGAATGTTTAACGACAGCTCAGCACATTTTTAACTAGATATTTGGTGACGAACATACGAACACAACATACATTCAATGAAATGTCCCTTTTCAAAATGTTGGAACAATAATTAGAGCTCGATTATTAGTATAATACATTTTGTTGCCGATTTCAAATATACAGTAATTTCTATCTTCAACAAAACCCCAGGGCTTCTAGATTACGGTATCCCAACTCCCATGTCTAGTGATATTCAATGTTGGGCTAGTAAATAACTACTATTGCCATGCCCGACAGCATGTGAATGGGGTTTTTTGGTCAAATATTGCAATTAAAGTCTATTTTGTAAATATGAATATACTGCCTCCATCTCACCCCAATGTTAGTGTTTTTAAGCTCTATCTCCCTCTTTAGGTGACATATCTGATTATTACTATTATTTAGTAAAATTGTATTAACTTGAAGTAAAGTAGGACTAGTGAATTTTTAATCGTGGCTAGTAAATTTTTAAAATCACTGATCCCATGGCTAGTGGATTTTCAAAAAATTCTAGAAGCCCTGAATTAACCGTATGATACTTTATTGTTTGAAAGCAATAATAAGCTAAAGTAAGCTCTTTCTTCTTTTTGTCCTAAAACAACCTTTTTTGAGACGACAGAAAAAATTGGATGAAACAACAATTTTACACTATAAAAGAAAACACTGATCATTTTTTATTATTATTTACCCAAGACTGCACATCCCAACAAAAAATGAACAAAATAAACAAAAGAAAAACCTCCACTAAAGTAGAGTGTAACCTTTATAGATAAAATTCCAATCGAAAAATGCATTATCCATAATTATCGCCATGGAAACCGAAGCTCTCATTACTTCAAAGAAAACCATTTACAAGACAATGCATTGCCGTCAAACTTAACACGCATAAAAAAGGTTTTAGTCAGACATGCTAAAATAAGAAAGAAAATTTAAATAGCAAAACCAGTTTTTAATGGTTGAAATTCATTCAGTGTTAACAGCAGGCTTTTGATAATTATGTAGCCATTCTGTTTTTATAAAATTCATTGGTATCATTCCATGCCAAGTAAATAATCTTTACCTATAGCCATTCTGTTTTTCGTGAAATTCATTGGTATCATTCCATGCCAAGTAAATAATCTTTACCTATAGCCATTCTGTTTTTATAAAATTCATTGGTATCATTCCATGCCAAGTAAATAATCTTTATGTAGCCATTCTGTCTTTATATAAAGAGACGCTGTGAAAAGCTTGTTGTTATGTACACTACCAGTCTATTATTTCAACAATATATAAAGAGACACTTTGAAAAGCTTGTTGTTATATGTACAGTACCAGTCTATCATTTCAACAATATATAAAGAGAAAGAAAGAAATGTTTTATTTAACGACGCACTCAACACATTTTATTTACGGTTATATGGCGTCAGACATATGGTTAAGGACCACACAGATTTGGAGAGGAAACCCGATGTCGCCACATAGGCTACTCTTTTATGACAGGCAGCAAGGGATCTTTTATTTGTGCTTCCCACAGGCAGAACAGCACAAACCATGGCCTTTGTTGAACCAGTTATGGATCACTGGTCGGTGCAAGTGGTTTACACCTACCCACTGAGCCTTGCGGAGCACTCACTCAGGGTTTGGAGTCGGTATCTGAATTAAAAATCCCATGCCTCGACTGGGATCCGAACCCAGTACCTACCAGCCTGTAGACCGATGGCCTGCCACGACGCCACCAAGGCCGGTATATATAAAGAGATGCTGTGAAAAGCTGGTTATTACGTAAAGTACCAGTCTATCATTTCAGCAATATATAAAGGTGTGAGAACAGCTTGTTGATATGTACAGTACCAGTCTATCATTTCAACAACATATAAAGAGACACTAGCTTTTCATATTCTGTTTTCTGTAAAAATCCATTGGTAGAATTCCATGCTAAATAAATAATCTTTACGTAGCCATTCTGTTTTTTTGTAAAAATCCAATGGTAGTATTCCATGCCAAGTCAAATAATGAGAACTTTTTCCTATTTCACAAGTCCATTAATATTGCTGTCATGTGAAGTAGTTAATGATAATTGTCATGGAACTAAAAAAAACATTTGTTTGAGGATAACAAGCCTTTACTTTCTGACAAGACCATTAACACACTTGTCGTGTGGGATACAAATAAAAATTACCGTCAAGATAAGAACAGAACATTTGTTTAATAAATGAGGTAGGGTTCGTAACAAGTTCATTAACATTTAATACAAGAGAGTTGTTTAACATCATGCCAAGTTTAAATGATAAGTGAGAAAAGGAAACTAATGTTTATTTAATAAGAGCCAACATTTTTCTTTCTGGGGCTTTTTTTTTTTTTTTTAATTCTGTGGCTGTTAGGCTAACAAAAACGATAAGGTCTGTTTTGACACCACTGTTCTACAGCACTCGTTGATTCATTATCGGCTATTGGATGTGAAACATTTGATAATTTTTACATACATGTAGTCCTATAGAGGAAACTGGCTACATTTGTCCATTAGTAGCACTAAATCTTTGATATCCATCTTCCCACAGACGTGACATACCACAGCCTTTGATATCCATCTTCCCACAGACGTGACATACCACAGCCTTTGATATGCCAGTCGTGGTTTATTGTGGAGACAGGGAAAAGAACAATAATCAGAGATTGGATCCACTGATATGGTTCGATCCTATGGCTGAAGCAACTCAAGTGAGCTCTCTACCAACTGAGCTAGATCCCACACTCTCTCCCCCCCCCCCCCCCCATTAACAGCAACTGATCTTTTACTTGCATTTTCTCACAGACAGGACAGCACATACCCAGATCTTTGATACACAAATCTTGGGGCACTAGCTGGGGAGATGTTTCTGCTCATATATTTAGAATGAAAAACATTTAAAGTTTGTTTTTTGTAACAACACCACTAGAGCACATTGAATATTTAGAATGATGGCCTCTAGTACAGTATGACTTCTATTTAATGCTACTTGTGTACATGTTTAAAACAATTAGGAACCAAAAACCTCTAGGGACAAAAATATTTTGATTACCTAGCATATCAATATTTCTTGGTGTTGATTTTAACCAAGTGTTTTTTAACACAACTTATTTCAACAAATATGACACATGTATAAAATGTTACAACCACACTGATTATAGTCATGTGGACTCGCAACATAGCTATATTATTATATTATGTGCTGCATAACCCTGAATTATAACCATAAATAACAGTTAGTCTACTGAAACAGTTTCTACATTCATTTGATAATGAGAGGAAAGAAATGTTTTATTTAACGACGCACTCAACACATTTTATTTACGGTTATATGGTGTCAGACATATGGTTAAGTACCACACAGATTTTGTAAAAGGAAACCCGCTGTCGCCACTACATGGGCTACTCTTTCCGATTAGCAGCAAGGGATCTTTTATTTGCGCTTTCCCACAGGCAAGATAGCACAAACCATGGTCAGTGCAAGTGGTTTACACCTACCCATTGAGCCTTGTGGAGCCTTCACTCAGGGTTTGGAATCGGTATCTGGATTAAAAATCCCATGCCTCGACTGGGATCCGAACCCAGTACCTACCAGCCTTTAGACCGATGGCCTGCCACGACGTCACCGAGGCCGGTCTTTGATAATGAGAGGATTTAGAAAACTATGGTGTACATAAAATTTATCTTATTTCCAAATACTTTAGCCTATACCATTTTGTTAAATGACTTTCAAAATATTAGTAACTGTAATATTTTCCATCCTTGTATTAAGCACAGTAATACAAATGAAAATAACCAATTTATTCTATAAACCAATATGCGATTAAGTGGATGTTCTATAAACTCATATGCAATTAAGTAGATTTTCTATAAACCCAATATGTAATTAAGCAGATTTTCTATAAACCAATATGTAATTAAGTAGATTTTCTATAAACCAATATGCGATTAAGTAGATTTTCTATAAACCAATATGTAATTAAGTAGATTTTCTATAAACCAATATGTGATTAAGTAGAATCGGCTGTAATTGATAAATAGAGAAATTATTCCTGTCCCAGATTAACTGTAACAAAAAGGCAGATACCACCACAAAGGTTGAGAAATTGCAGACAGCAGTGTTTTGAAAGGTTAAAAAACCCAAATGTAACAAATGGATTTGTATGTCAGGATTATTGTGCATCAAAGATTGAAATGAAAAAAATCCTTGTCCCACCATTACAAACAAGGGAGATAAGCAGGGATGTGCAATGCTAGGCGCATTTTTGTGCTGTGCATAAATTTCAATATCCTGAAAACATACATTTTATTGTCTCACATTTGAGTAACATTAATAATCACCAAACAAGAATCGTATACTTCTATGTCAATGGTACAATGAAATATCAATATTTATCACATGTATAATAAAAACATGTACGTACAAAACTGAAATAAAATATATCTATAAAATTATATTACAATTCATAATGTAGAAACATTTAATATATTTCCTAATTATAAATATAAGCAATGGTAATATATATATGTACCCATTTCCAATTATCATTCCTTAGTAAATATAAGCTATGCATAATATAATGATACCATATAAATAACCTGTTATGTCACTAGCTATAAGACAATAAGTCACTATAGGTATAATGCAATAATAACCTGTCGATTCACTAACTATTTGCATCAATTAGCATCAAAGATTTGTAGCAAACAATCTCCACCCTCACCCCTATTTTGTATCATTAGTCAGACTATATATGCACATTAAAACAAAGCACTCTATGTACCTGTATACATACTGCCTATGACCATTGATGGAGGGACGGAGGGGTGGATGAAAATTGTATGTTACAAGTCTCTGCAATTAGTGCAAGCCTTTGCTAACTTTACAAAAAAATGTTGGCCATCCTTTAAAAAAAAAAAATGCTTTCTGTAAGAAGATCAATGTTTTAAAATATTACTGCTACATTAGTAAACTAAAAATAAATATGATACAGGGGTTTAAAATTCCCATTTCCTAGAGTCTGTGGTAAATGAAACTTCCATTCCGGACAAGTAACTTAATTTACTTGTTTAATAAAACTTCAGTTTTTTTTATTTTTTATTTATTGTTTTTTTTAACTTTGCTGTAATGAGATAAAAAAAATTGTTTTAAAAATTAACAGTACATTAGTAAACTAAAAAATTAAATATGACACAAGGGTTTATAATTCCCACTAACCCAAAGTCCGTGGCAAGTGAAACTTCCATACTGGACAAGCAACTTACATGTAGTTTACTTGTTTAATAAAATTTAAGTTTAAAAAAATATATTAACTTTATTGTATTGATATACACACACACAAAAAACACTATAAATTTTAACAGTAGATTAGTAAACTAAAAATTAAATATAATTCAGGAGTTTATAATTCCCATTTCCTAAAGTCCATGACAAGTGAAACTTCCATATTGGACAAGTAAGTTAGTTTATAATTCCCATTTCCTAAAGTCCATGACAAGTGAAACTTCCATATTGGACAAGTAAGTTAGTTTACTTATTTAAAGGGACAGACCCTAGTTTCAGTCCATGAAAATTAACACTAAGTTTAGTTAAAGGGACAGACCCTAGTTTCAACCCGTGAAAATTAACACTAAGTTTAGTTAAAGGGACATAATCTAGTTTCAACCCGTGAAAATTAACACGAAGTTTAGTTAATCTACAAACCTGTAACACATTTGGATAAAGTTACAATTGGGTGAAACATGATTCCGTGGCTTTGAAATGGTGAAATACCCTCTATAAATAGACTGAAACTAGACTCTATAACCGTTACTTCTCAGACGCACGTGCGTTATTAAAAATATGAGAAATGCATTTTGTGATATTAAAAATATCAGGATGACCAAAAACACTTACCGTATATCTTCGCCTATAAGTTGAATTTTTTTCACCCAAAAATTATTTTATAACTTGGGGGGTCGACTTATAAGAGGTTAAAAAAAATTCACCAAAAAATATTACTGTTTTGGGGATTATTTTACAAGTTTTATTGTTGAAGTATGCCATGTATTTATACTCAAATATGTTAATTTGACACATTTATTTTTTATAACCTTTTGTTTTTGGCATTAGAACGGTTTTGGTTATGCAAAAAGGCGTACGATCTCACTCACGTGCCAAGACAACAGTCCACTTAGTTAAATTAACAGTCATCACTAATAGTAAAAATGTAAACAATACTAACTACCTGTTGCCTGAGTTTATTTTGAAATCTGGTCACTGGCATTAATGGTTGTTCAAACAATGTTTTGGCGGTGATTAACTTCATGAATATTACTGAGCTTTCCCTTAAAATAGACTGATCTCTGCAGTTCACTATCTAGAGCAATAGGGACACACATCATTTGGTACAAAAACCAGTGTACTTTCCAGAGTTATCCTCCTTACATGTATTAATATGGCGGCAAAACGTGATACTTTCAGTTTTATCGTAGTGATCTGTTGGCAGTGTTTATAAATAAAGTTGTTGTCTGTGCACAAAACCATCTGTACAGTACCATACAGTAACAGTCAAACAGCTTTCACTCTCTACTAAGGGAATATTTCGTTTTGATGCTATGTAATAATGATAGTTTGATTGGAATAGTCTGATTATATTGCGATGTACAAAACGTGAAAACCGAAGTTTGTAAAATAATTTTCTTTTGTTCAAATATTGTACATTATTGTTCTCATGTGCTGAAAATAAGAAATATTTCAATATTTATAAGTCGTTTTTCATGGGTCGACTTATAAACGGGTCAATAAAAAAAATATGTTTTCAGGGCTTGAAATTAGGGACTCGACTTATAGCCGAGATCGACTTACAGGCGAAGATATACGGTAGAATGTACGAAAATTTATAATGTAACCAATCAAATATAAGTAAAGTATGACTTAAGTTATCAAAAACGGTGAAAAAATATGCGTTAGTGTTTAAAAAATAGGGTATGTCCCTTTAATAAAACTTAAGTTTAAAAAAATATATTAACTTTGCTGTAATGATATATAAAAAAAATTTAACAGTATATTAGTAAACTAATTCAGGGGTTTATAATTTCCATTTCTTAAAGTCCATGACAAGTGAAACTTCCATACTGGACAAGTAACTTAGTTTACTTATTTAATAAAACTTAAGTTTTAAATTTTTATTAACTTTACTGTAATGATATTAAAATGTTGAATAACGTACATTAGTAAATTAAAAATTAAATTTAATAGGATACAGGGGTTTAAAATTCCCACTGCCAGACATCTGTGGCAAATAAAATTTTCATACTGGACAAGTAACCTACATGTAGTTAGCATGTGCCTGCAGGCAAGTGATTTTAATTATTATTATTTTCAACTACTCTTAATACCTCAGATATCCATCAAACTTTTTGACTGGCAAGCAAAAAAAAAATTGAACCTTTGATGGCATACCAAATTTTGATATTATTACATATACATATAGTAAAGACATGGGGAAGAAAAAGGTTAAATTTGTTTTTTTAAAAGACACCACTAGAACACACCGATTTATTAATCATCAGCTACATCATCATCAGCTAACATTTGGTAATTTTGACATATTTTCTTAAAGAAGAAACCCGCAACATGTTTCCATTTGTAGCAAGGGATCTTTTAAATGCACCATCCCACAGACAGGACAGTACATACCACGGTCCTTTAATATACCAGTCGTGGTACACTGGCTGGAACGAGAAATAGCCCAACTGACTAGGATCAATCCTAGACCGATCACACACCAAGCAAATGCTATGTCCCACCCTCTTAGATCTAAGAAACCCACTACATGTTTCCATTAGTAACAAGGGATCGATCCCAAACTGACCGCACATCAAATGAGCACTTTAACACTGAGCTACGTGCATCCCGCCCAAATGGAGAAGAAATATTTCATCACGACTTCTAGCACTTCGATAATCTTCCTGTTTAGCAAAAATGAATTTGTTGTTATGCAGTTTACCACAAACAAGACAGCACCTATGATAGCCTATCAAATATCAACTACATAGAGACTTGCAGGGTTTCTGCCAGAGGGTAAAACGGGTATGGCGCCATACCCAAATTTGTTAATTTTTTTAAGTTAACTTTTTGACAAAATTAATTACTGTTATCATTACTGTATGATTTTCTTAACCCTAACCCTAAACTTTACACATGTTCTTTCTAAGGGAGGTCCCCCATACCCCATGTCGACTGTGGTTGCACTGACTGGATGCAAAGATGGAAACCCAACTGGATGCAAAGATGGAAGTGACTTGAAGGGCATCAATCAAAAAATATAAAAAACACTTGCTGACATCACTCTTTGACAGTCTGCAAATGCTCAACAATGAACTTGACGCTTGTTCTGATTTACACCACCAGTCCAAACATTTGGTAACATGCAGTGGAATGCTGTATAGGAAAACCAGCTGTGGGTTGCATCACAAAGCAAGATGGCAACTTACATGATGAAATGTTTGCTAACCTCCATGTAACATTAAAAAGAAACAACGCACTCAACACATTTTATTTACAGTTATATGGCGTCAGACGCATGGTTAAGGACCACACATATATTGATAGAGGAAACCCGCTGTCGCCACTTCTTGAACTACTATTTTCGAATAGCAGCAAGGGGTCTTTTATATGCACCATCCCACAGACAGGATAGTACATACCATAGCCTTAGATATACCAGTCGTGGTGCATTAGCTAGAACGAGAAATAGCCCAATGGGCCGACAGGGATCGATCCCAGACCGATCACGCATTCGAGCGAGCGCTTTACCACTGGGCTACGATGTAACATTGTGACATTGTCCTAGATATGTACCAAGTCGCACCATGATGTAACAGACTGGCTTAATTAATAGCAAAGGTTCCCATTAACTGCATTCAATAATAATTAATAGGGCGTAAATGGAAAACACACAAAAAAAGGTTTTCCAAAAACAATGAAAGTCATCTGAAGAATCACGTTCCTCGTACACATGTGTTATTTATAGTATCTATACTGATGCATATAAGTGTGAATCGTGATCAACGTCAGTCAAAGAATTCTGGAGCTGTTTGCAAAACACATGAGACTGCAAATATCCCAGAGTTTTTAAGGATTGTTTTTCTTGCAGCTCTTCAAGTGCCATATAATAATATAATATCTATCAAGATAAATATTTATGAAGCTTGCAAAACACATGAGTTTTCAAGAGATGTTTTCTTGTGTCTTTCATAAAGATAAATATTTGTGAAGCCTATCTGCTAAATATCAGTGGGAAGAATTCTTCAATTGCTTGCAAAAGACATGAGTTTTCAAAGTCACAAACTCATGTTTAACTGAGTTGTAACTTTATCCAAATGTGTTACAGGTTTGTAGATTAATTAACTAAACTTAGTGTGCATTTTCATGGGCTTAAACTAGGGTCTGTCCTTTTAATTTCCAAATAATATCATAGCATATAATATTTACTAACATCTACCGATGCATATCTGTGAAGCCTAATAAATATCGGTTGAAGAATTCTTTTTGTTTGCTTGCAAAACACGAGATTGCTAATACCCCAGAGTTTACAAAAGAATTTTTTTTTTCATGTCTTTAATTTCCATAATAATATCATAAGTATAATATTTAATAACATCTAATGATGTTCATCAGTCA
Organism: Gigantopelta aegis; assembly: GCF_016097555.1. Lineage (NCBI taxonomy): Eukaryota > Metazoa > Mollusca > Gastropoda > Neomphalida > Peltospiridae > Gigantopelta > Gigantopelta aegis. The sequence goes on from NC_054703.1 coordinate 2,096,806, forward strand.
AGCCTGATAAATATCAGTCGCAGAATTTTTCAATAGCTTGCAAAACTAATGAATCTGTAGATACCCGCGAGTTTAGAAAGGGTTTTCTTTTATGTCTCTTTAATATCCATGTAATAATATAATACAGCAAATATTATTTATAGCACTGTCGATGCATATCTGTAAAGCCTGATAAATAACAATCTAAGAATTTTTCAGTAGTTTACAAAACAAATGAGACTAGATAACCCCGAGTTTCCAAGAGATTTTTTCTGGAGTCCTTAATTTCCATTTACATGTATCAGTTTTATCAGTTCATAAGGCTGGACAAAGAAAAAGCTGGCCACTGCCGCACTTCGTCAGCTATTTACAATAAAACATCGCAGACAAAACATTATGATTACAGATACTGGCCCGAGTTTGCTTACACTGTGACATGTTTCTGAGACATGTTTCTGACTAAAAGAGTCTTTTAAACTAATTAACGTACATATTAAATACATATTGATATTCTCGTTTACCGTATCAGAGTTTGTAAGTATGTATAGACACACCTGGAAATTAATTAAGCATCACTTGAAGTGTGTTACGGCCGAAAAGGCACTTAGAGGTAATTATCCATGTTGACTGAATTTAAACCCGATATTGATAATTTTTACATGATATTGATAATTTTTACACATTCTCTATCTACTGGGTATTTACCGAGATGGCATCAGTGAAGCATATCAGTGTGATTCCAGTTCCATATAGTTAATTACCAGACATTTTCATGTATACAGGTATTTACAGTTTCTGTCTTTTTCTTTAGAACACATTAAATAGAGGATCTTGTGATATCATAATTTATCAGCACGAGTTTTATACTTTTATCAGCGAGTGCTGACAAATTATGATATTACAAGATACGAGGGGGGTATTCTTTTTATCATCCATTATCATTATTTTAATATGCGACAATTGTAAATAATGTCAGTAATGTGGGTTGAATGTCACTATATTTGGCAGCGGTAGACTCGTTAACTAGCAGAACGGCAGTGGCGTGATGTCACTAATGATAGGTTTAACGCTGAAACAAACACAGTGATGTAACAAACTATTGTCTTGTGATTAAAACTTGACCAATTAAGATTATATGCGATATCTCCCACAAAAGCCTTTAATGGATGATGAATATTGATATAACGACGGTGTCACTTGCTATCAATCATTTTCAATATCCTCTGTACACACAGAGTATTAATTTCAGTGGGGGTTTACTTGCGAAGACCGGCCTCGGTGGCGTCGTGGCAGGCCATCGGTCTACAGGCTGGTAGGTACTGGGTTCGGATCCCAGTCGAGGCATGGGATTTTTAATCCAGATACCGACTCCAAACCCTGAGTGAGTGCTCTGCAAGGCTCAATGGGTAGGTGTAAACCACTTGCACCGACCAGTGATCCATAACTGGTTCAACAAAGGCCATGGTTTGTGCTATCCTGCCTGTGGGAAGCGCAAATAAAAGATCCCTTGCTGCCTGTCGTAAAAAGAGTAGCCTATGTGGCAACAGCGGGTTTCCTCTAAAAATAGTGTCAGAATGACCATATGTTTGACGTCCAATAGCCAATGATAAGATAAAAAATCAATGTGCTCTAGTGGCGTCGTTAAATAATACAAACTTTACTTTTACTTGCGAAGTATAAGCCATAATAAAAAAAGAAGAAATATTTTATGATGACTACAATGCTTTTAACAGTTGGATAATCTTTTTCTTTAGCATAATCAAACATCAACAACAAAAAGACTGGATGGATTGTGGGAAACCCAAATGAGAAGTTAAAAGTTTGTTTTGTTTAACGACACCACTAGAGCACATTGATTTATTAATCATCGGCTATTCGATGTCAAACATTTTGTAATTTTGACATATAGTCTTAGAGAGGAAACCCACATGTTTCCATTAGTAGCAAGGGATCTTTTATATGCACCATCCCAGACAGGATAGCACATACCAGTCTTTGATATACCAGTCATGGTACGCTGGCTGGAACGAAAAATAGCCACTGCTGGGAACTGATCCCAAAATGTCTGTGTATCAAGTGAGCACTCTTACCACTGGGCTACATCCCGTTCACTATTGTAAATAAGAGCATACATTTAACATGTAATTGCAGTCGTTAAAAAGGATATGTTAGTCAAAAAATACCTTACAATGATAGGATACTCATAATGTAAATGAAAGAAAGAAATGTTTTATTTAACGACGCATTCAACACATTTTATTTATGGTTATATGGCGTCAGACATATGGTTAAGAACCACACAGATTTTGAGAGGAAACCCGATGTCGCCACTTCATGAGCTACTCTTTCCGATTAGCAGCAAGGGATCTTTTATTTGCGCTTCCCACAGGCAGGATAGCACAAACCATGGCCTTTTTGAACCAGTTATGGATCACTGGTCGGTGCAAGTGGTTTACACCTACCCACTGAGCCTTGCGGAGCACTCACTCAGGGTTTGGAGTCGGTATCTGGATTACCTACCAGCCTGTAGACCGATGGCCTAACCACGACGACGCCACCGAGGCCGGTGTAATGTTTATGTAGTTTTATGCTGAATGAATAATGCTGGCACATTCAGTTTGAAAACTTACAATTCTACTTTGAAACTAATGTACATGTACATGTAATTCCTATTTTTTTATTTTTTTTATTAATTCATAAAACAAACAAAAAAAAACTTTGTTTACTAAAGGATTTTTACAAGAATTAAAAAAAAAAAAAAAAAAAAAAAAAAAAAAAAAGAAGAGTTTATTAAAAGATTTTAAGAGTTAAAATTAATTTTAAAAACCACAACAAAACACAGAAAAACAATGGTCATCAACTATTTTCATGAGCCGATAGATTAACATTATGGGATGTTGTAACCCTTATGAATCTGTGCAACCCATTCAAATCTTTATCAATAAACACATTGGGCCAAATGTATGAATGGTACTTCCCCTTAGCTACGTGTAACATCCCTAAACAGCTGTATTTTAAATAATTTACAATAATAGAATGTATTTATCCAAATACGCAAGTCATACAAATAAAATCCATACCCCGTCTTTATTACATCAATTTAAAAAAAAAACCTATTATTATTATTTTACTTTATTACATCAATTTAAAAAAAAAAACTTTTTTTTTTTTTTTTTTTTTAAAGGATGGCCTCGCAGCTGTGTTGCAATGTATAAGCAAGAAAACATTTTCAAATCTATTGTTCTCTTTAATGCAGCATTCCTGCATGCCTTCACAGATGTGTAGTTCGCTGGGGTCAGACAAACATGTCACTTTCAGTTAACCCAAATCAAAATTCTTATTACAGGTCAACCCAAATCAAAATTCTTATTATGAGTCAACCCAAATCAAAATTTATTATAACAGGTCAACCCATATCAAAATTCTTATTACAGGTTAACCTAATTAAAAATTCTTATTACAGGCCAATCCAATTCAAAATTCCTATTGACGTATCAAATATTGATTTATTGCTACACTATTAAAATATTAAATTATTATTGCAGAAAATTAAATTTCCTAAAATTATTTATCTAAGAAAAAATGCCAGTCATTTTACACATACATACATACATATAATATATACAGTATAGTCTTCAGCTACATTTTTCCATTAGCAACAAGGGGTCTTTTATATGAACATTCTCATACAGGACAACACATACCATGGCCTTGGAGCACTTGTTAGGATGGGAAACCTAATGCTCATAATCTTGAACATAATATTTTTATTGCAAAAAAAAAAGATTATAATAAAATCACCTTTAAAATGAATTAACAAACTACTAACTAGTATACTACAATGTAACTGACTGTAACAAATACCGTATTTAACATAATAAGTGAGGGGAGTGCATGCTGTAATTGATATAAATAGCTGCCGAGAATACTTGTAAAGATTTTGATGTGGGTTAACATTAAAACCTCCGTCAGATGTGACAGTCTATGAACACGACAATTATATATAAATATTAATAATTACAGAAAATTTAAATAATTTTAAAACTTTTAACTTAAGAATAAACAATATTCACTTTGCAGAAAGTAATTACAATCAAACATATGTCACAAATGAATAAATTGTCATAAAAATTTAGCATGTGCATCTGTTGTTGAATTTTCTTCTTTTTTGAAACGTTAAAATACTTAGAAATATAAAGGCTTCAAAATGTATAAGATGTAAATCTTCACAAATAAATGAATACATTCTTCCAAAAATTTATCTTCTGTTATTTATTATTTATTTATTAGTAAAAAAAAAACATTTTTAATTAAATTTTTTTTATAAATAGTCGACACAGAAATATAAACTAGGTACAGAAATATAAACTAGGTACAGATCTAAAACCAACTTTTTTTTTACACAATTTGGAACGTAAGCGTGAAATAGCGAGAGCCTAAAATCACCCGACTGCTCCAGCGTGACTATCACATCTGAACCGTTTTACCTGTCTCGACAACGTAGTAGACCCGTTCATGACCGCCAGCAAGTTTTGTTGTACAACACCGGTCTGTGAAGCTAAAAACATGTCATGGACTCATTAACGTCACATACAACATAACCACAGTCTGGTCAGAGAAGCGGTGCACCGTGGACATGGACAGCAGTACACAGAGAAAAAAAAAATACACATGGGGAAGTAATGCTACATCATTGGTGTTTTCTACAGCAGTAACGGATAAAAAAAGTTCAAATTTATACATCTACCAGGGGAAATAACTCCATATCATCGGTGTTTTATCCAGCAGTACACGGAGAAAAAAATATATATATATTAAAGAAATGTATACATTTACCAGGGGAAATAACTCCACATCATTGGTGTTTTATACAGCAATATGTGTAGAGAAAAAAAAAATGCATCTACCAGGTGGGATAACTTTACATCATCCGCATTTTATAGGAAAATTGATTATTTTATACAGCAGTACACAGAAAAAAACAAAAACATCAAATTTATACATATACCAAGGGGGATAACTCCACATTATCGGTGTTTTATACATAGTACCCAGACAAAAAAAACCCACATCAAATTTATACATCTACGAGGGCAAATAACTCTTCATCATCAGTGTTTTTTTTATACAGCAGTATACAGAGAAAACATAAGCATCACATCTGTACATCAACCAGGGGAAATAACTCCACATCATTGGTGTTTTATACGGCAGTACAGAGAAAAAAAATTAAACAAATTTATACATCTACCAAGGGAAGTAACTCCATATTATCGGCGTTTTATATTTCAAAGTCCATTTTTGACCATACCAGAGGTTCTAAGAAAGAAAGAAAGAAATATGTATGTGTGTATATATATATATATATATATACCCATATACATGTACATCTATGATGGAAAATAACATCACTTACACCTGTTTGTTTGTTTGTTTGTTTGTTTGTGCGTGTGTGCGTGCGTGCGTGCGTGCGTGCGTGCGTCTATCTGCACCCCCTAAATCTGGAACTGAACTTTTTTTGGATATATAATCGTCAAAAGAAGATATCAACTTTGCATTTTATGTAATATACTTTATTATGCACCAACATGTCTTGCTCCTCTCCCTTGAACTATTCCTGTGGAGGCCTCTATTTGCACAACCATCGTCTTAACTGTCCTGTAAGCCTGAAGGTAAACAAGGCCGTCACTGATGCAATTGTTGACCTTGGACAAACCTCTATCATGGACTATATTTGATAATACCAGTTGTAAAAAAAAAAAAAACCAGTTTAAACAAACACTGAAAGCGGAAGTAATGTTGTTATGTAAACGATTATTTTGTTTTGTTAATTCTGAAAGTAAACACCTGAGTCATCGTTGACATATTACTCAATCTCTACCTAACCCTGGGCAGATCGAGATAACTGCATCACTTGACCAAGGATCATTTTATTTCAACTGCTGTTCACACATGTTGAAGGCTAAAAAAAATACCTATGTTATGGGCTACATCTTTGACACAATCTCTAACTCAGGGCCAATAACCAGGGTCTAATTCACAAAGGTCTCTTAGGCTCACTCTGCTAGACAACAAAGTATTCACTTTGCAAGTCTTTTAGCATTGCACTGTGATATACCATATGTGACACCCGATAGCCGATGTGTATTTTTGTGCTGGGGTATCGTTAAACATTCATTCATTCATTCATTCACTGCACTGTGATATCGCAAAGATACTAGAGTTTAGTGAATTAGACTCCATATCACTTAAATAAACAAAGATTATTTTTAACTGGTATATATATTGTATAGGACAAAGTATAAAGTTTGCTCTGTTTAATGACACCACTAGAGCACACTGATTTATTAATCATCGGTTATTGGATGTCAAACATTTGGTAATTTTGACATAGTCTTAGACAGCAAACCTGCTACATTTTTCCATTAGTAGCAAGGGGTCTTTTATATGCACCATCCCAGACAGGATAGCACATACCATCGTCTTTGATGTACCAGTCATGGTGCACTGATTGAAGCGAGAAATAGCCTAATGGGTCCATCAACGGGGATCGATCCCAGACCGACCACGCACCAAGTGAATGCTTTACCACTGGGCTACGTCCCACCCTCCTCTTGTTGGAGAAAATCTGTCTGCTATGGATACGATCTTTGACCTTTGCTATGGACACGATCTTTGACCGTACACAATCTTGAGCCGTTCATGTGCAAATAACTACACCATCTAAACAAAGATCATGCACTTTACTGAACTGGTGTTTGTACCTTGAAGGTTAAAACACGTCTGTCACAGGTACAGTATATGACCTTGCACTTGCAGTATCTTTCAGTAGGACACACATAAGCTTTATCAACGAAATGATATATTATCAAAAGGGTTCAAACAGGAAATGTTCAATCAATGAATGTTTTCATAACAAATTGTTGTCTGAAATTTAGACAGGTTATGAAAACAACAAAAGTAAAGATGTGAAAAAAAAAAAAAAAAAAAAAAAAAAAAAATATTTTGCCTAAATTTCCAGGACACAATAAAATGTTATGCTTTTTCCAGGATATTCCAGGATTTCCAGGACGAATAAGAGGAAATAAAAGGAAGGAAGGAAATGTTTTATTTAATGACGCACTCAACACATTTTATTTACGGTTATATGGCGTCAGACATATGGTTATGGACCACACAGATATTGAGTGAGGAAACCCACTGTCACCACTTCATGGGCTACTCTGTTCGATTAGCAGCAAGAGATCTTTTATATGCATCATCCCACAGACAGGATAGCACATACCACGGCCTTTGATGTACCAGTCGTGGTGCACTGGATGGAGCGAGAAATAGCCCAATGGGCCCACTGACGGGGATCGATTCCCAGACAGACCACGCATCAAGCGAGCGCTCTACCACTGGGCTATCTCCTGCCCCAGAGGAAACAAGTGCATATATATCTGCAGGTTAATAAAAACTAAATCATGAGACCAATTTCGGATCTCATCAAAGTAAGAAATTATCAGCAGCAATCTTGTTTAACAACAGCCATCAAAAGATTGATTTATCCTTATCCAGAGGCACTGGTCCCAGTTAAGACACATTGACTTATTAAAGCCGCACGCCCTAGTTCCATCCAGCGAAAATAAATTATAATTTGGTTAATCTACAAACCTGTAACACACTTAGATCACGTTTTTATCAAATGGAGTGAAAAAGCAGGTTTTATATCGATAAATACCACGGGAATCCCCATGTCCCAATTGCTTGAAATAATTTTGAAAGTTAGTATTCTGATGTCACCAGTAGATGTCGCTCGAAGCACAACAATGCCTACGTCACGACAAATTTCACAGAGTGCGCACAGACTTGGGGTGCGTTCTTTTCACCTCTCCTGGACATGTTCCAACTGTTCTGTCCTGGTTGTATCCCCTCTCCAGATATCATAAGACTTAGCAAAATTATTGGTTTTAAGGGTTTGTAACGTTTTGTATTGAGACACTTACTTGTCTGAACTTTATTGTTACTGAAAATGTTCACGAACTGTGAAGAAAAATCTCACAAATGAACAACAACAAATCGGATGTTGAATGCGCGAACCGTGCACGAGAAAACAAACCGAACCAAAATGATAACGGTCACGTGGTATACCAACATCTGTGACGTTTACACAGGAAGATTCCCTCTAAAAATAGATTGGACCTCGCTTGCTTAACGGTTTTTTCTCGATAGCATGTCTTGTGAAAAAATGCAAAAAATGCATTTCGTGGTTTTACAAACATCAGGATTACCAAAAACCACTTCAGGTGAATGGAAATGTGTATTCTAAATAATAAAATGTAAGTAAAGTGCAATTTTATTTGTGAAAAATGGGGTTTAATAGCAAAAAACAACGCCGTAATGGTTAACAAATAACTGTAACTAGGGTGTGTCCCTTTAATCATAGACTACTGGATGTCAAACTGACAATGACACACGTCTTGGAGAGATGAAACCTGCTACATTTTTCCATTAGTAGCAAGGGATCGTCTATAGGCACCATCCCAGAGACATACCACAGCCTTGAATACACCAGTCGCGGTGCACTGGCTGGAATGAGAAATAGCCCAATCGGCCCATTGATGATTCCTGGAATCGATCCCAGACTGACCGCGAATTAAGCAAGTGCTTTACCACTGGGCTACGTCCCCCTGTTATTTAACCACAGCGATCAAAAGATTGATTTATCGTTAGCCAGTGGCACCAGTTCCATGATCTTGTTACAACAGAGAGACTAGGTGAATTCATCAATGATTTCGAAATTGATTTTGTTTATGAAGAATGGTCAAAACCCAGATAAAGCTGGACAAACTCCAATCCCGGTGGAAAAATAGAGCATATTTCTACAGAGATTCCTAAGATATCAAGAACTGAGACAATTTGAGTGGCCTATATATCGACACTACCCTATATATACACACCAAGCTCTACAGTGACACTGGAGAACTGAAAGAGACGGCTTAAAGTTGCCGAATGGTTAAAAGTTTGTTTTGTTTAACCTCCAGAGCACATTGATTTATTAATCATCCGTTATTGGACGTCAATTTTTTTTTTTTATTATGTTGTTTTTGCAGTTAATAGTCTAAACTCCTTAAACGGTGAAGAGAATTTTCTTTAAGTTTCTATAATGCTTTCTGGATTTTTTTCGGACGGGGGGGGGGGGGGGGGGGGGGGGAGTAGCAATTGCCCCCTTCTCCCCCCTCTAGCTACTGCCCCGAGGGCTCTCACTGGAACATGTTTTGATTTAGTCATTTTTCAGATATGTAGACGATTCCTTGAAAATTATTAAAATGTGGTTAATGTAAGGAATATTTTATTAGCTAAAGACTAATAGTTGTAGCCACTTTTGTATTAAAAATTAGCAATTGCCTAATTTGGCAATGGACAGGGCGAGCCGTGCCCACCCCCCACCCCCACCACATGCACCCACCCTCTCCTATTCATGCTGGGTGGGCCCTGGTCCCACCCAAAACACACACCCTCTCCTATTCATGCACCCAAAACCCTCTCTTATCGGCTATTCATGCAGGGTGGGCCCTGGTCCCACCCAAAACACACACCCTCTCCTATTCATGCTGGGTGGGCCCTGGTCCCACCCAAAACACACACCCTCTCTTATCGGCTACTATTCATGCAGGGTGGGCCCTGGTCCCACCCAAAACACACACCCTCTCCTATCAGGCTTACAATTCGATACTTTGCTGCAATCTGAAGAAATCATTTAACACACTATATAGTCGTCTAGGATATTCTTTGCAGACTTCATTAGTGGATGGTATAGAGTGCAATTTTCTCTCATTACTGCTGTCACAATCCCCTCCAGCTTCTTTCACGCTAACAATTATATACCACTCTCCATTATTTTTAATTTTTTTACTTCATTATTTAATGTGAATCATCTTCACTTGTGTGCAGTAAAATGTAATTGTCGACAACAGGTTTTTGATTTTAATTTAGGACTCCACCAGACTCATTAAAAAATCCATTATGCAATGTAGTTATTTTTGGATTCCATCTCAAAATCTTATGCTTTAACTCAAATCAATTGGGATCAATTGGACTCGAAGGATCCTGCAATATTTACAACAGGGTAAGGCATTATTATAGGCCAATTAATGGTGGTTTGTCAATTCACTTGATAAGAAAGAAAAAAATATATATATACTGTAAATCATGTAATTAATACGTCATGATATTATTGCGTCTGTACATGAGTGAACAAAAATGCGTATTTTTATTAATGCGTCGGGCAAAGTCCACATCACATAAAAACCACAGTTGTGTTGTTATTATATTGTTTGGGCTTTATCTTTCATGTTAAAAGAAGTCAGTAGTTGTTTTCACAGCTACTACATAACCTGAAGCTAATCGCATGGTGGGTCGACCAGGAAGCCCTAATTACATAAAGTAGTGTAATTAGTATAACTACACCTTATTGTTAAGGGTATGCCTCGCACTTTTGTGTGGTGATTGCTTCTAATTAATCCACCAGTAGGAATAAAAGGTAAACGGGTCGCTATTACAGGGCACAATATTTCACGCGAACGCAGACGTATTATTCTAACAAATGTTTTAGATTGATTTTATACACTTGATGCGCAGCACAGGAATAGACGTTAACAAATGCTATATATTGCAACAGTGACAACTTGCGACCAGTCTAACTTAAATGCCATGTATAGAGTCGAGCCAAATGGTTTGAAGAAATACGCACGGATTGTTGGTTGCGGTTATATAATTTTCTACTGTTTCATTTTTAAAGGAATATATTTAGTAATAAAATTTGTTGATTATAATTTTACAAATGTTCAAAACAGTTTAAATGTATACAGTAATCCAGAAGTGTAAGAAAATTTGAAAAATACTCACATCGCAAAATGAGCTTTTTAAAAACAAAACATTTGGAACATCACTGTATTATATAACCGCTATGATATTACAGGAAAGTGAAAATAGAATGGCAACCTCGAAATGAAAGAAAGATTCTTTAAGTATTCACAAAAAGACATTTAACAAAAATTGTTTTTGTATTTTGTTTCATCTTTTTATTATAAAAGTTTTATTTTATTTAGAAGTATTATAGTAAAATCCTGCACAATTTTTGTATTGGTAATGAGACTAAACAAAATGTGTCGTTATTATTGCGTCGATGAGTTCGCCGCATTTTTCGCATTAATTACTTGCTCGCATTAATTTCATGATTTACAGTATATATACAAAAAAACAACAACAGCTACAACAAAACTACAACCCAACCCCTCAAAAAAGAAAACCCAACAACGATAACAATGACGACAATAAAAAAAATTTTTTTTTTAAAAGAACCAAAAAAATAATAATAAACATCAACAATGAAAAAACTACATTTTTTAAAACGACAACCATAAAACCCCACAAAAACATAAAAAATTGAAAAACGATTCCTTTTTTTTTTTTTTTTAAAAGATGTACTACTGTCCACTCCACTGATTAAGGTTTCTGACCAGACCTGAAATGAAAGCTCACCTCTGCGTGTGGTGATTTTCCAGCCATGGCTGCCGAGAGATTTTGAAAAACTATATGGCACTGAGTCGCTGCAAGTAATTAGTTAAGCTTTGTGTTACGTTATAGCCCAAACGACCTCTGACCTCACACTGCTTACCGTACAACTACTCATGTCTGCAGTGCACAGTCATAACAATAGTAAAACAAAATGTGCAATTTTTTTTTTTTTAATAACCACATGGTTAAATGATGATTAATTGTACTGAATGTTCAACAAAAGAAAAGCTATTATTAATTAAGTTTTCTTAAATTCATTTAAAATGATTCAGTTTCAATCCCAATATTTTTTGTGTTTAACAAAATTATCAGTATTTTGTGGCATATTTTAGACCCCATTGTAACAGTGTGTTTACCAAATTACCTGTATCATAAAACAAAATATATATTAAAATATTCACATTTCTTTTACCTTTCAATATACATGTCTAAAATACATAAAGAGTCAAATGTAATCTTGGCGTCTGCAATATACAGTCACGGACATCTGAAGGTCAGAGGACAATTGTTTTTTAAAATTCTGATTAGTGATAGTTGTTATCGAATCGAAAACAACTGATTAGAAACCTCCATTTAACATTTTAGAATTGTGTGTGGTGATATCTGAAACTTGCATAGCGAATTATGACAAGATCTTAAACAAAATGTTCCTGAGTCGCTTAATATTTTCACTGTTAATTTGGGCTAGCACTGGATGAACAGAAAATTTTGTCTAATTATCTATTCATCTAAAAACAAAATACTGAATAAACAGGCTTCGTAAATTCTGCCCTATGTTTATTAAACTGTAACGACACCCTCCGAAAAATCTGTAAATGATAAGTTTTGCCCAAGCATCGCTGATACAAGTCTAATTTTACATTTTAAAAAATTTCACTTGAATATTACATTTAGGACATTTTATTTATATTGTCACGACAGGTTTTGGAAAAACAAAATGGCTCATCTTTTTTTGTTTTGTGTAATTGATAAATGGTTTAAGTCATTTTTCAATTATCACAGGCTTGTTATGATAATTATATACATAAACATGTATATCTTTGACAAATACACGATTGTAAAAACAAATTGCACATTTTGAGCAGTGTAGAACCAGAGGAAATTTGGACTATGATACATCAAAAGCAGATATATAATACATATAATTAAAAAAGAAAAAGATACTAACTATCTATTAAAATAAAAAGTGTATAATACAAGTCAACAATGTGAAATAGTATCCACACAACAACATTTTAATACAATCCATCTTACCTGTCCGCCAATGAGCAAAAAAAAAAAAAAAAAAAATGGTTTAATTAGAATTATGTTTTAGAGTAAAATGGTTACTGATACACAACATAGTTTTCTACATTCTGTAGTTTGGTTTATTACTATACAAATATCATTATACATAGCGATAATTTTTCACGCACCAGCTAGTAGTTATCTAAATTCTGTAGTATGTTTATTACTGAACAAATATTATTAAATATTATTATATTGTTTGATGTACCTGTTGTTATCTAAATTCTGTAGTATGTTTATTACTGAACAAATATTATTAAATATTATTATATTGTTTGATGTACCTGTTGTTATCTAAATTTTGAAGCTAGATTTATGACTGCAGAAATATTATTAAACATAATTATATTTTGTTATGAACCAGAAGCCAATTTAAAACACAAAACTATTTAAATTTACGTCTGCAACTAGAGTTAAATCGGTCTTACGTTTACATGTGTTTGGAATCTATTTCACGCAGAAAATTACATCATTACGGAAGATGGAGCATTTTACTGACAAAAAAAACAACGAAATTTTTTAGAGCTTTATTACTGTACAAATAGTATTATACACAGCGATAGTTTTTGATGCAATAGTAGCATCTAAATTCTGTAGTTATGTTTATTAAGTACTGCACAAACAGTATTATACGTATAACTATATTTTTTGACACACCTGTAGTTCTGTGAATTCTGATGCTAAAACATTATACATAAATATATTTTTGATGAGTCAGAAGTTATCTAAATCCTGTACCGTATTTAAGTTTATTACTACAATTTTTTTTATTATACACAAATATATATATATACACATGTATATATTTTTTCTATTTTTGTTTTTTAATATAAAAACATTTAAAACTGTGGCAGTGTGTTAGCACTGAGGATTTAATCATATACAACCTTGAATTCAATTATTGATTAAGCAGCCATTCAAAATGAAGACAATCTGTGATCTAAATTTTGAAAAGCTTCTTGTCTATTCAGAAATAGTTTCAGTTTACACCGTTACAGGCATATGGCTGCAACTTTCGTTTGATATTTGTACAAGCCATATTTACGGCAGTTTTTTTATGCGTGATTTTCTTTTGTTGTGAGCAGGGGGTTTTTAATTATAAAAAAAAAGAGAAAAAGAAAAAAAAGGACACTTGAAAGAGGAAAAGGAAGTAGGCGACAGACAAGTTGACACGCCAGGTTTGTGTTTCTCTTTATTGCTTCCTGTGATCTAAAAACAATATCACCGATATTTTTTATCAGACAAAGGTCGATAAATATGATTTTTTTTTTCTTGTTTTTTTTCTTTAAATATATATATTTTTTAATAATAATATTTATTAATATTAAATAGAGTAATTTTTATTTTTAATGTAACGATACTGAAAGAAAGAAAGGAATGTTTTATTTAATGACACATTCAACATATTTGTATTTACCATTATATGGCATCAGATAAATGGTTAAGGACCACACAGATATACAGGGTTTCTGCCAGAGGGTAAAACGGGTATGGCACCATACCCAAATTACTATTTTTTTAAGTTAACATTTTGACAAAATTAAAGATTCTTATCATTATTGTATGATTTTCTTAACCCTAACCCCAAATGTAACCCATTTTCTTTGTTGGGGAGGCCCCCCTTACCCCCTGTCGACTGTGGCTGCATTCAATTTCATAGCGACATACCCAAAAATTCCTTTCTGGCAGAAACACTGATATACAATGGCATACATTTTCCAATTATATTTTCAAGGGATCTTTTATATGCACCATCCCAGACAGGACAGTACATACATAAAAAAAACGTTTGGTTTGTTTAACTACACCACTAGAGCACGTTGATTTATTTATCATCGGCTATTGGATGTCAAACATGTGGTAATTCTGACAATGACATAGTCTTACAGAGATTTGCTACATTTTTCCATTAGCAGCAAGGGATCTTGTAGATGCACCATCCCAGACAGGACAGTACATACCACGGCAGTATATACCAGTCGTAGTGTTAAAAAAAGTTATTTTGTAAAAAAGGAAAAGGATTTTTAAAAACACTTCAGGACATTTGAAAACTGCACATGGTCTAACATATTGAAATTTTGGCATTGACAGATAAAAAAACAACAAACATTTTTTAAAACCTGCTGCTTCCACATAGGTTACTCCCATTAAAAAAGCAGCAAGAGATCTTTTACACACATTTTCACACCAATAGAAAAGTATACACCATGGCCTTTGATGTATCGGTCATTAGACATTTGATGGAAAAAAAACACCTCAGTTCCATGGTGGGTGATTGATCCTATAACATGTTGCACCTCAGGCGAGTGCTCTACCATCGAGCTATAACACACTCATAGTTTTAGTAAAATTTCACAGCAAACATGGCAGCAAACCAGTACCAAAAAGCGCAATATAAATAGGAAGAAAGGAAATGTTTTATTTAACGACGCACTCAACACGTTTTATTTACAGTTATATGGCGTCGGGTTACTGGAAGGAAGGAAATGTTTTATTTAACGACGCACTCAACACGTTTTATTTACAGTTATATGGCGTCGGGTTACTGGAAGGAAGGAAATGTTTTATTTAACGACGCACTCAACACGTTTTATTTACAGTTATATGGCGTCGGGTTACTGGAAGGAAGGAAATGTTTTATTTAACGACGCACTCAACACGTTTTATTTACAGTTATATGGTGTCGGGTTACTGGAAGGAAGGAAATGTTTTATTTAACGACGCACTCAACACGTTTTATTTACAGTTATATGGTGTCGGGTTACTGGAAGGAAGGAAATGTTTTATTTAACGACGCACTCAACACGTTTTATTTACAGTTATATGGCGTCGGGTTACTGGAAGGAAGGAAATGTTTTATTTAACGACGCACTCAACACGTTTTATTTACAGTTATATGGTGTCGGGTTACTGGAAGGAAGGAAATGTTTTATTTAACGATGCACTCAACACATTTTATTTACAGTTATATGGTGTCGGGTTACTGGAAGGAAGGAAATGTTTTATTTAACTACGCACTCAACACATTTTATTTACGGTTATATGGCGTCAGATATATTGTTAAGGACCACACAGATATATAGAGAGAGGAAACCCGCTGTCGCCACTTTTTAATTAGCAGCAAGGGGCCTTTTATAGGCACCACCCCATAGACAGGATAGCACATACCATAGCCTTTGATATGCCAGTTGTTGTGCACTGGTTGGAACGCAATATAAATAGAGTAACTAAAAAATCATTCTTTAGTGTAAACTTTAGATGAACTTTAACTCAAGGAAAAAGGTTGAACACTTTATTTGCCTGGCGCGGAATGTCAAAAAAAGACAGAGAGAAACAAAGAGCCTTATATATAGATAAAAGGAAAGGAATGTTTGTTGTTCATCAGAGCTTACAGAGATAAAAAGGAAAGGGATGTGTGTTTTTCATCAGAGCTTACACAGACAGTAGGAAAAGAAAAGAAAATCTTTGTTTTGTAGTATCATGGCTCTTTGACACTAGGTCAGGAAAGACAGAGAGGAAACCCACTGCCACCACATAGGCTATGCCCATCAAAATAGCAGCAAGGGATCATTTATATGCACCTTTTCACAGTCACGTGGTTGAGAAAAAAACCTGCTGTTGGCACGCAGGCTACCCACATCTCATGCGAGCACTCTACCACTGAGCTACTTATTTTATATCCACTTCCCCAAAGTGGTCAGACTAAGTCCACAGCTAGAAGGTGATGGGAAATGACAGGTGTGTGGCACAGATAGCCACAAGAGACAACACCTGTCATGGTTGGAGAGGCAAGGACTGGGATGTGGAGTTGGACAGTGAAAAAGACGAAAGACAGGAGGAGCTGCCAGATCGAGAAGAAATGAGATGGAATTTAAAGGAGAGAAGGGAAAGGGGACAGTGGAATAAAAAAAGAAAAAAAAAGGACGTATTAACAATTTTTATTCTGTGTTTGCAATTCCTAACCTACAAGGACGTTTAACGAAATACGCTATAAAACTAACTACGTACACCCTAACTAACACACAACACAACACAACATAACACAGATGGGCCAGAATCTAAACACAACAACAATGACTAATTACGGTAAACAAAAAATATGGGTAAAAAACCAAATCCCTAAATTTACAAAATCTAACAAAATCTAATGTTTTTAATCTATTTATTAGTCGATATATGTTTGGTTACACTCTGCTAATATATACATAAAAAATGCAAAAATTGATATAGTGCAAAAATGAAAATGTTAATAGTTCTTGTTTCTACGTGTATTAGGGCAAGCTACACTAGAACGAGTTACTTGTTTCAGTGTATATACGAAGTTAGATCACTCCGTTTCATTAAGTGTTGTCGTGGTTACCTCGTGTTTTATTGTTTTGCCATTCATCACTGCCCAAAGATTTTTCATTAAGGGATAACACATAGTAGCTGAAATTCAAAACAAACAAAATAATACAGGGAAAACTTTGTTTTATATATTTTGTTTATAGCGACAGATAGTGGGTGACCAGTTGAAAATTGCGTTACAATCACTATTTAACATTTTAGAATTGTGAAATTTGCATCTAAATTTTTAGAATTGTATAGCAATCTCTGAAACTGGCATATAGTGAATGACGACGTGCTACCGAACAAAACAATACAGGAAAAATTTGTTTTATATATATTGTAGAGTAGAGTACTTTAGAACTGAACAGTACTAGGGTCTGGACTGAATAATAATAATATGGTTTTGAACGTAACAGTCTGAAAGCAATAGTAGTTTAGAACTGAACAGTACTAGGGTCTGAACTAAATAATAATAATATGGTTTTGAACGTGACAGCTTAAGTCAATAGTAGAGTACTTTAGAACTGAACAGTACTAGGGTCTGGACTGAATAATAATAATATGGTTTTGAACGTAACAGTCTGAAAGCAATAGTAGTTTAGAACTGAACAGTACTAGGGTCTGAACTAAATAATAATAATATGGTTTTGAACGTGACAGCTTAACTCAATAGTAGAGTACTTTAGAACTGAACAGTACTAGGGTCTGGACTGAATAATAATATGGTTTTGAACGTAACAGTCTGAAAGCAATAGTAGTTTAGAACTGAACAGTACTAGGGTCTGAACTAAATAATAATAATATGGTTTTGAACGTGACAGCTTAACTCAATAGTAGAGTACTTTAGAACTGAACAGTACTAGGGTCTGGACTAAATAATAATATGGTTTTGAACGTAACAGTCTGAAAGCAATAGTAGTTTAGAACTGAACAGTACTAGGGTCTGAACTAAATAATAATAATATGGTTTTGAACGTGACAGCTTAACTCAATAGTAGAGTACTTTAGAACTGAACAGTACTAGGGTCTGGACTAAATAATAATATGGTTTTGAACGTAACAGTCTGAAAGCAATAGTAGTTTAGAACTGAACAGTACTAGGGTCTGAACTAAATAATAATAATATGGTTTTGAACGTGACAGCTTAACTCAATAGTAGAGTACTTTAGAACTGAACAGTACTACGGGTTTAAAATGAACACCACCATAATAAAACTGTGGATTTGACTGGATCAGCAGTGGTTTTGAACTGAATAGTTTTGTGTGGTTTTGAACCGAATAGTTTGGTGGTTTGGAAACAAATAGTATTGTGGTTTAGAACTGAACAATGTGAGATTTTGAACTGGACAGTATTGTTGGCTAGACATGAACAATACTATGGCTCTTAATTAAGGGGTATTGTGGTTTTGAACTAAATAGTACTGTGGTTTTGAACTAAAGAGTACTGTGGTTTTGAACTAAATAGTACTGTCATTTTGAACTGAATAGTACTTTGGTTTTGAATTGAATAGTACTTTGGTTTTGAACTGAATAGTACTTTGGTTTTGAACTGAATAGTACTTTGGTTTTGAACTAAATAGTACTGTCATTTTGAACTAAATAGTACTTTGGTTTTTAATTGAATAGTACTTTGGTTTTGAACTAAATAGTACTGTCATTTTGAACTAAATAGTACTTTGGTTTTGAACTGAATAGTACTTTGGTTTTGAATTGAATAGTACTTAGGTTTTGAACTGAATAATTCTGTAGTTTTGAACTGAATATTACTAAGGGTTTGAACTGAATGGTCCTGTAGTTTGAACAGAACAGTACTGTCATTTTGAATTGAATAATACCTGGAAAATACAACATTTTAAAAATAATTAATAAAGTGACTACATACTTATTGTTTTTTAATCATTAATAAAAATATTACATAGTACTTTATTTTTTCTTCTTTTTTTCATTTTTTATTTATATTTGATCTTACATTCACATTGTACACACATACAATGTTGTAATAATTATTACAACATATATGTGAGAGATAAAAAAATTTATACATACATGTAGAACTTAATTTCTTTTAAATCATTAATAAAGATACTACATAGTACTTAAATTTTTTTAATCAATAATCAAATATGACATTAATCATTAATAAAAAATACCATATTCTAAATTTTGCAAATTAGAAACAAAGACTTAATTTTTTGTACAATAATTATTTAAAATTGTTATAATTACAACAGCATGTGAGAAACAAAAAATGTATACATAAAACTTAATTTTTTTTAATCATTAATAAAGACACTACTACATTGTACTTAATTTTTTTTTTTTTTTAAATAATAAAATACATCCTTTTTTTTTTTTAATCATTAATACAAAAATACCATATTCTAAATTTTGGCAATTAGAAAAAACCATTTAATTTTTTATTACAATAATTACAAAAGGACAACCGACCTGCAGCTGCGGCCGTCTTGGATGTTGGCGCGTTGATGCAGTCTCCGATGCCGAAGATGTTGGGGTATTTCATGTGTTGAAGCGTGTGCTGGTTCACTTCGAGGTAGCCAGTCTCGTTGACAATTTTCTTCGCCAGTCGTAGTGGATCTGGCGCCGACATTGGAGGCACAACGTGCAGAAAGTCATACTGGAAGTACAGTAAAATTGATATAAAGTCATACTGAAAATGAAGTTAAATTAATGAAGAATATAAAGTCATATTGAAAATAAAAATATATATTGAATATACAGTGTTAATTACCAGGGCTCGAAACAGCCTGTGGCCAGGTCGCCAAATGCAATCAATGTCCTCTTTGGGAGACTTAAATATAAAAAAAATAATGGCATTGGTTGCCCAAATTTAATATTATCTTCTTTAGAGCTATAACACAAAAGCCACCGTTAATATTTGTATTCCACATTAAAATCTTGCTCGTGGTTCGCTTACCATAATTTGCCAACATGCATTTAGTATTTTTTGGCCACCATATTTTTGGGCGAGTTTCAAACCCTTGTTACAGAAAATAAAATCAAACCGAACATAAAGTCATATTAAAAATAGTCAAACTGAAGAGAAAGTCAGACTGAAAATAAAGTCATACTGAAAATAAAATCATACTACAAATAGTCAAAATGAATATAAAAACATACTGAAAATAAAGTAAAACTGAAAATAAAGTAAAACGTTATAAAAAGTCATACTGTTAATAAAGTTAAAGTGAATAATTTTTTTTACTCAAATTAAATAAAAATCATTCTGAAAATAAAAACTGTAATCACATAGATATTCGTGGCACAAAGTCATACTGAAAATAAAATCATACAAATGGAAGGAATCGTATTTAACGACGCACTCAACATCATACCAAAGATAGAGTCAAACTGATATACAAATATTAGTGGCACAATGTGGCTAAAGTCAAACTAAAATAGCAAATATTAGTGGCACAATGTGCCTAAAGTCAAACTAAAATAGCAAATATTAGTGGCACAATGTGCCTAAAGTCAAACTGAAATAACAAATATTAGTGGCACAATTATGTGCCTCAAGTCATACTTAAATGTTTTATTGACTCACATGGTATGTTTCAGTCTCTCCACTATCACTGTCAAGTTTTGTGAAGATCGCCTCTTTCTTGTCAGGCCGAACTTCTATCAGATTCCTCTTGTAGTTCACGTTGATATTTCTGCAAATATTAAGAGCCATGCATTATTATAAAAAAACCACCAGCTTTATACTCAAGTACGTACATATTTTGTATCAATTACAGACACTGGCGAATGTCCACGTCAAACAGAATCACAATCTCCAGAGCATATCATGGCGGATCCAGGATTTTGTAAAGACTGGAGTCATAAAATTCTAAACAGGGCAATTTGATCCCATCCCTGTCAGTCAAACGCTCTACCAACAAGTTAGAACCCTGTCCCTGTCAGTCAAACACTCTACCGACAAGTTAGAACCCATCCCTGTGAGTCAAACACTCTACCGACAAGTTAGAACCCATACCTGTCAGTCAAACGCTCTACGGACAAGTCGGAACCCGTCCCTGTGAGTCAAACACTGTGTACCGACAAGTCAGAACCCGTCCCTGTTAGTCAAACGCTCTACCAACAAGTCAGAACCCGTCCCTGTCAGTCAAACACTCTACCGACAAGTGAGAACCCGTCTCTGTCAGTGAAACGTTCTACCGACAAGTGAGAACCCGTCCTTGTCAGTGAAACACTCTACCGACAAGTGAGAACCCGTCCCTGTCAGTCAAACGCTCTACCGACAAGTCAGAACCTGTCCCTGTCAGTTAAACGCTCTACCGACAAGTGAGAACCCGTCCCTGTCAGTCAAACGCTCTACCGACAAGTCAGAACCCATCCCTGTCAGTCAAACGCTCTACCGACAAGTCAGTACCCGCACCTGTCAGTTAACCATGATTTACAGAATGTTTAAAACTTGCCTGTCTTTGACCACTTTTGTTAGACTCTCTGCATATTTCTTTACTCCAAAAATGGTTCCCAACGTCGTGTTGAACATGATGTTGGCCTGGTCACGTTTACCCGTCTGAAATACACACACAGACATTTTAAAACATGATGTCGGCCTGGTCACGTTTACCAGTCTGAAATACACACACAGACATTTTAAAACATGTCGGCCTGGTCACGTTTACCAGTCTGAAATAAACACACAGACATTTTAAAACATGATGTGGGCCTGGTCACGTTTACCAGTCTGAAATACACACACAGACATTTTAAAACATGATGTCGGCCTGGTCACGTTTACCAGTCTGAAATACACACACAGACATTTTAAAACATGATGTCGGCCTGGACACATTTACCAGTCTAAAATACACACATGCACAGACATTTTAAAACATGATGTTGGCCTGGTCACGTTTACCAGTCTGAAATACACACACAGCCATTTTAAAACATGATGTGGGCCTGGTCATGTTTACCAGTCTGAAATACACACACAGACATTTTAAAACATGATGTCGGCCTGGTCACGTTTACCAGTCTGAAATACACACACAGACATTTTAAAACATGATGTCGGCCTGGTCACGTTTACAAGTCTGAAATAAACACACAGACATTTTAAAACATGATGTGGGCCTGGTCACGTTTACCAGTCTGAAATACACACACAGACATTTTAAAACATGATGTCGGCCTGGTCACGTTTACCAGTCTGAAATACACACACAGACATTTTAAAACATGATGTCGGCCTGGACACATTTACCAGTCTAAAATACACACATGCACAGCCATTTTAAAACATGATGTTGGCCTGGTCACGTTTACCAGTCTGAAATACACACACAGACATTTTAAAACATGATGTAGGCCTGGTCACGTTTACCAGTCTGAAATACACACACAGCCATTTTAAAACATGATGTTGGCCTGGTCACGTTTACCAGTCTGAAATACACACACAGACATTTTAAAACATGATGTCGGCCTGGTCACGTTTACCAGTCTGAAATACACACATGCACAGACATTTTAAAACATGATGTCGGCCTGGTCACGTTTACCAGTCTGAAATACACACATGCACAGACATTTTAAAACATGATGTCGGCCTGGTCACGTTTACCAGTCTGAAATACACACACAGCCATTTTAAAACATGATGTTGGCCTGGTCACGTTTACCAGTCTGAAATACACACACAGACATTTTAAAACATGATGTCGGCCTGGTCACGTTTACCAGTCTGAAATACACACATGCACAGACATTTTAAAACATGATGTCGGCCTGGTCACATTTACCAGTCTGAAATACACACATGCACAGACATTTTAAAACATGATGTCGGCCTGGTCACGTTTACCAGTCTGAAATACACACATGCACAGACATTTTAAAACATGATGTCGGCCTGGTCACATTTACCAGTCTGAAATACACACACATATACATTTTAAAACCGTTGTTTTTTTCTTTAGCAAAACCACTAGAGCATACTGTTTAATTAACAGTGAGATTACCAACAACAAAAAAAGGTTAAAGTTTATTTTGTTTAACGATACCAACAATGTGCTCTAATGGTGTCGTTAAACAAAACAAACTTCATAACTTTATTGGAAATGAAAACATGTATGCATGTCGTCTTCTGGTATTTTAATACAACTTGAAAAAAATATATATTATCTGGTTTTTAACTTTAATTTATTATAAAGAAAACCTTTAAACTAAATAAAATTAAGCAAATGACGTATCGCGATCACAAACTATTCCCAACATATAGTAGAATGATGGCTGTAAACTTAAAGAGGCCAAGTGGGAAAGTGGTCATATATGCGACATTTTATCCAAACTTAAAATTGACTTGTAACAAAATGTAAACGTGGTTTGCATACGGGTCAAAATTTCTAAAATCTGCTTTAATCCATGGATGAAAACAAATGCTGAGTTGTTACTCATATAATATTGATATTCAGCATAGAGACTAAAGATAGCACTGCACATGTATGCAGTTGGTTCATCTTGGCCATTGCAGCTGTCACCGTATTCATGTATCAAAAGGTGGCTTAATTAACCTATTCAATTTGATAGTCATTTGTTAAAACTTGTTTTCATTGACACTGAGGTTTTTTCTTGTATAAAGTGTCATGAGAGTTGGCATGGGTTAAACGTGTGTTTATACATGTACGAGTTTTAGAACTGTTTAGTTTATAATTACATGCCAAGGCCTCAGTTCGCTTTGGATGCAAATGGACAATAGTACACTTTTGGGTTTTGTCCAAGATTTTCCACTATGGTTCCTGGTCTGATGGAATTGGGGGAAAAGTAGTGCAATTTATTCATAATTGGGACATTTTACGGCCAATTCATTCATAATTGGGGCATTTTTAGGCAACTGAACGATGCAATTCCAAAAAAAAACAAAAAAACATTAAAATAAAATGTAAAAAAAAATTGTACATATTAAGTTATTGGAAGGTAAAATCCAAGTTGGGCTAATACAAAAATAAAGATATATATCAATAAACACTTTGTACATGCATATATGCAGACATTGATAAAGATATAAATATGAAAATGCAGTTAATCTAAATATGTATATAAAAAAAAGTAAAAAAAAAAAAGTTACAACAACAGTAATCTCAGGCTATAGTCTCTTTAAACATTGGACAATATACCTTTATGAGTGGCCTGTCCCAAGGCACTACAAGCTTCCCTAAACCAATGACCTACAGGTTAAAATTTAACGTTCTAAAGTAATGCTCAGCCATGTACACGTACATGTACTTACATAATTTTCCTTGACAGTCAACATTAGTGAAAAATACTGAATGTTAAATATGGGATCATGTATCTTTAAGAATGGCCTGACCCAAGGCACTACATGCTTTTTTAAACCAATGACATGTAAAAATTTACCTTTCTGAAGTAATGCTCAGCCAAACAAATGATTTTCTGAACATAATGTTCCACAACAGTCAACATTAGTGAATAATACTGAATGTTAAATATGGGATTATGTATCTTTAAGAATGGCCTGTCCCATGGCACTACTTGTTTCTTTAAACCAATGACCTACAGGTTAAAAATTTACCTTTCTGAAGCAATGCTCAGCCAAGAACATTAACATAATTTTCCTTAAGTTAACATTAGTGAAAAATACTGAATGTTAAATATGGGATCATGTATCTTTAAGAATGGCCTGTCCCAAGGCACTACATGCTTCTTTAACCCAATGACGTGTAAAAATTTACCTTTCTGAAGTAATGCTCTACCATGTGCATATTCTGATGTAATGTTCTATAATAGTCAACATTAGTGAAAAATGTTGAATGTTAAATATGGAATCATGTATCTTTAAGAATGGCCTGTCCCAAGGCACTACATGCTTCTTTAAACCAATGACGTGTAAAAACTTACCTTTCTGAAGTAATGCTCTGCCATGTACATGATTTTCTGCGGGGCTCCCGCACACTTGATGGGAGAGACGGGGAAGGTAAAGATCGCATTACCTCCCTTGAAGGCCTGCAGCGCTGGGAATGTTTTGACCACGGTAGCTCTACTGTAGTTGGAACATATAGTGTCGTCCATATCGAATGCTTCTGGCAAGCCTTTGATCTGGAAGAAAAAAACGGAACACACATACAGCATTTTTTGTTTACAATTTAGGTTACACACCACCATTAATTACTCCATGCAGTTCAATATAATTCGGCAAGACGTAGCCCAGTGGTAAAGCGCTCTCTTGATGTGCGGTTGGTTTGGGATCGATCCCCGTCAGTGGGCCCATTGGGCTATTTCTCGCTCCAGCCAGTGCACCACGACTGGTACATCAAAGGCTGTGGTATGTGTTGTCCTGTCTGTAAATAAAGCACTCCTTCCATTAGTAGGACGAGACGTAGCCCAATGGTAAAGCGCTCGCTTGATGTGCAGTCGGCTTGGGATCAATCCCCGTCAGTGGACCCATTGGGCTATTTCTCGCTCCAGCCAATACACCACAAATGGTATATCAAAGGCTGTGGTATGTGTTGTCCTGTCTGTGGGATGGTGCATATAAAAGATCCTTTGCTGCTAATCAAAAAGAGTAGCCCATGAAGTGGCGACAGCGGGTTTCCTCCATCAATATCTGTGTGGTCCTCAACCATATGTCAGACACCATATAACCTTAAATAAAATGTGTTGAATGTGTCATAAAAACTATTTCCTTCCTTCCTTCCTATATAATTTCTATATCAGAATATATCCCGTGAAAAATACGAAACTATCGAGAGGGTCGTGTGACTACTAGTTTTAGGTAGTGCACTCTCTTGAGAACTACCATGCAAAACATCACTTGCACAGAGTTGGTTTTGTTTAATGACACCACTAGAGCACATTGATTAATTAATAATCGGTTATTTCATGTCAAACATTTGATAATTCTGAGACACAGTCTTTAGAGAAAACCTGGTACATTTTCCCATTAACAGCAAGGGATCTTTTATAGGCACCAATTGACCAAAAATTTATTTAATTTTTTTAATAATTTGCATAATGGAAATAAAATTGTGGTTAAACATCTTTCTGCTGTTATGGAATGAATTTTTTTTCCCAACACACCAAAACACCACTCTCATGAATATATATATATTAAAACAATAAATAAACATGTAACATACATGTAGAAGCTTGCTTTGTTTAACGACACAACTAGAGCAACTGATTTATTAATCATCGGCTATTGGATGTTAAACATACATGTATGGTCATTTTGACAAAATCATAGAGTGGAAACCCACAGACAGGATAGCACACACCACAGCCTTTGATATATCAGTCATGGTGTACTGGCTGTACCCACAGATAGGGACATCCCACAGACAGGATAGCACACACCACGGTCTTTGATATATCAGTCATGGTGTACTGGCTGTACCCACAGATAGGGACATCCCACAGACAGGATAGCACACACCACGGTCTTTGATATATCAGTCATGGTGTACTGGCTGTACCCACAGATAGGGACATCCCACAGACAGGATAGCACACACCACGGTCTTTGATATACTAGTCGTGGTGCACTGGCTTGAAACGATGGCCCACTGTCGGGGATCGATCCTAGACTGACCGCGCATCAGGTGTGTACTTTACAACTGGGCTACGTCTAGCCCTAAACGCAACATACATGTATTGTGGTTTTTCTTCAGTAGACTCTCAGTGTATTGGCATACGCAACATACATGTATTGTGGTTTTTCTTCAGTAGACTCTCAGTGTATTGGCATACAGTTTCTTTTGAACGTCGGGGCGACACATACCTCAGCGGTACAGTGCTCACCTGATGCGCGATCGTCGTGCGATCGATCTGGGATCGACTGCCGTCAGTGGGCCCATTGGGCTATTTCTCGTTCTAGCCAGTGCACCACGACTGGTGTAACACGGCCTGTGGTATGTACTATCCTAGCTGTGGGGGATGGTGCATATAAAAGATCCCTTGCTGCTATTTGAAAAGAGTAGCTCATGAAGTGGCGACAGCGGGTTTTCTCTCTCAATATCCGTGTGGTCCTTAACCATATGTCCGATGCCATATAACCATAAATAAAATGTGTTGAGTGTGTCGTTAAATAAAACATTTCCTTCCTTCCTTCCAATGATTAGCCCATTATGATCAAGTGGTGTCGTTAAACAAAAAGAAACTTTTTAAACAAGCCAATATTTCTAGCCCTGATATTAATGTTTTTTAAATTAGATCATTAAAAAGAAATGGCTGTACTGTACTTGATAACCAGGGACGTAATTCACAAAAATCTCTTAGGCTTTGTTAGACAACAAAGCATCCTCTTTGCAAATCTTTTAGCATTACACTGCGAGATCGCAAAGTTGTGTGAGTTTAGTGAATTAAGCCCCAGCATTAAACAAAACATTTCTTCCTTTTGAATGTCAGTATGTATATCCAGCACTGCATGTAGTTTAGTACATTTGTACTTCTTGTATAAAGAACTCCTCTGGTAACAAGATAGAAAGAAAGAAAGAAATGTTTTATTTAACGACGCACATTTTATTTACGGTTATATGGCGTCAGACATATGGTTAAGGACCACACAGATTTTGAGAGGAAACCTGCTGTCACCACTACATGGGCTACTCTTTCCGATTAGCAGCAAGGGATCTTTTATTTGCACTTCCCACAGGCAGGATAGCACAAACTATGGCCTTTGTTGAACCAGTTATAGATCACTGGTCGGTGCAAGTGGTTTACACCTACCCATTGAGCCTTGCAGAGCACTCACTCAGGGTTTGGAGTCGGTATCTAGATGAAAAATCCCATGCCTCAACTGGGATTCGAACCTAGTAACTACCAGCCTGTAGACTGATGGCCTAACCACAACGCCACCGAGGCCGGTACTACTGGTAACAAGATGCACCTGTCATATGGACAGAATTCTCTGGCCAAGTCAGAAGTTGTGCCCACGACAGGTGTTCTTGAACACTTCTCTGATGGAAGCAAAAAAGTAAAGTTTGTTTTGTTTAACAACACCACTGGAGCACATTAATTAATTAATCATCGGCTATTGGATGTCAAACATTTCATAATTTTGACATATAGTCATCAGAGAAAACCTTTGTCCAGTTGTGGTGCACTGGTTGGAATGAGAAGAAAAACAATCAGCCGAATGGATCTATCAAGGTGGTTCGATCCTGATGGAGGCAAAAAGAAAGAAAGAAATGCTTTATTTAACGACGCACTGAACACATTTTATTTACGGTTATATGGAGTCAGACATATGGTTATGGACCACACAGATATTGAGAAAGGAAACCAGCTGTCGCCACTTCATGGTCTACTCTTTTCGATTAGCAAAAGGGATCTTTTATATGCACCATCCCACAGACAGGATAACATACCATGGCCTTTGATATACCAGTCGTGGTGCACTGGTGGAATGAGAAATAGCCCAATGGGCCCACCGACGGGGATCGATCCGACACCGACTGCGCGCTGTACCACTAGGCTACGTCTCACCCCCCCCCCCCCCCCCAATGGAGGCATGCCAAAAATTACACCCACCCACACAACAAGAAGCAAACGAGCCGCATTCAGCAATGCTTAAAATGGATTTTGTGGGTGGGTTTTTTTTTACAAAAAAAAACATTATGGAAATTACAATAAACATTCTCAAGAGACCTCAAAGTTTGTGAAAATCAGTTAGAGAGGTTGGACAAAATCAATAGACTGGTTTCCAGTCCGCCGAAAAGGTGTCCACTCTATATTATTTGTTCTTGGTATTGATTCACTAGAGTCAATTATAGTCATTTTATTTCCACTCTGTACTAAAATAGATACTTGACTTAGATATCTGGATTCTTAGTCGGTGAGATATATATAAAACAACCACACCAAATACACTTGTCAAAGTTAAAAGTTTGTTTTGTTTAACGACACCACTAGAGCACATTAATTTCTCAATCATCGGCTATTGGATGTCAAATGTTTGACATTTTTTACATATAGTCTAACGAGTATAAAGGTTTGTTTGTTTAACAACACCACTAGAGTACATTTGACTTTTTAATCATCAGCTATTGGACGTCAAACATTTGGAAATTTTTGACGTATACATGTAGTCTTAGAGTATAAAGGTTTGTTCTGTTTAACGACACCACTAGAGCACATTTGACGTTTTTAATCATCGGCTATTGGACATCAAACATTTGGTAATTTTCGAGGTATATAGTCTTAGAGGATCGATAAAGGTTTGTTCTGTTTAACGACACCACTAGAGCACATTTGACTTTTTAATCATCGGCTATTGGACGTCAAACGTTTGGTAATTGTTTATGTGTAGTCTTAGAGGATAAAGGTTTGCTTTGTTTAACAACATTACTAGAGCACATTGATTTATTAATTATCAGTTACTGGATGTCAAATATTTGGTAATTTTTACAGTCTTAGAGAGGAAATCCACTACATTTTTCCATTAGTAGCAAGGTATCTTTTTTATGCATCGTCCCAGACAGGATAGCACATACCACAGACTTTGATATACCAGTCGTGGTGCACTGGCTGGAACGAGAAATAGCTGATAGTTTATTAAATTCCTTCACATACCGTATATCTTCGCCTATAAGTCGAATTTTTTTCACCCAAAAATTATTTTATAACTTGGGGGGTCGACTTATAAGAGGGTAAAAAAAATTCACCAAAAAATATTACTGTTTTGGGGATTATTTTACAACTTTTATTGTTGAAGTATGCCCTGTATTTATACTCAAATATGTTAATTTGACACATTTATTTTTTATAACCTTTTTTTTTTGGCATTAGAACGGTTTTGGTTATGCGAAAAGGGGGTGCAATCTCACTCACATGCCAAGACAACAGTCCACTTAGTTAAATTAACAGTCATCACTAATAGTAAAAATGTAAACAATACTAACTACCTGTTGCCTGAGTTTATTCTGAAATCTGGTCACTGGCATTAATGGTTGTTCAAACAATGTTTTGTCGGTGATTAACTTCATGAATATTACTGAGCCTTCCCTTAAAATAGACTGATCTCTGCAGTTCACTAGAGCAATAGGGACACACATCATTTGGTACAAAAACCAGTGTACTTTCCAGAGTTATCCTCCTTACATGTATTAATATGGCGGCAAAACGCGATACTTTCAGTTTTATCGTAGTGATCTGTTGTCAGTGTTTATAAATAAAGTTGTTGTGTGTGCACAAAATCATCTGTACAGTACCATACAGTAACAGTCAAACAGCTTTCACTCTCTATACTAAGGGAATATTTCGTTTTGATGCTATGTAATAATGATAGTTTGATTGGAATAGTCTGATTATATTGTGATGTACAAAACGTGAAAACCGAAGTTTGTAAAATAATTTTCTTTTGTTCAAATATTGTACATTATTGTTCTCATGTGCTGAAAATAAGAAATATTTCAATATTTATAAGTCGTTTTTCATGGGTCGACTTATAAACGGGTCAATAAAAAAAATATGTCTTCAGGGCTTGAAATTAGGGACTCGACTTATAGCTGAGATCGACTTACAGGCGAAGATATACGGTAACTGTTCTCAATGTAGTGATAATATTTATCTTATATTTAAATAACACAATTTACCAACATCTAGGTGATATATGGTGTTTTCGTTTAATAATGCTTTGTGGATGATTAAGTACCGTTCTTGACGTTCTTGACATGGTATTAACCTCCTTTTAACCGAAACAACTGTTCATGACTTACATGTAATTATTTCAGTGTCTGAACCGTTAGTAAATTATTATTCCTATGGGTTCGCTGAATAATGTTTTATATTAGGTTTTGAACTGCTAGTAAATTAAACCAGTGGCCTTTCAAAAATAATAATAAATAAAAAAATAATTTACTAATTTTCTAAAGTAAAGTTATTCTTAATTTAATTACAGAGATACATGTACAGTTGTAATCCCATTGCCACAGAGAGTAATTTGTAACTTAAAGTAAAGTTTGTTTTATTTAACGACGCCGCTAGAGCACATTGATTTTTTATCTTATCATCGGCTATTGGACGTCAAACATATGGTCATTCTGACACTGTTTTTAGAGGAAACCCGCTGTCGCCACATAGGCTACTCTTTTTACGACAGGCAGCAAGGGATCTTTTATTTGCGCTTCCCACAGGCAGGATAGCACAAACCATGGCCTTTGTTGAACCAGTTATGGATCACTGGTCGGTGCAAGTGGTTTACACCTACCCATTGAGCCTTGCGGAGCACTCACTCAGGGTTTGGAGTCGGTATCTGGATTAAAAATCCCATGCCTCGACTGGGATCCGAACCCAGTACCTACCAGCCTGTAGACCGATGGCCTAACCACGACACCACCGAGGCCGGTTTGTAACTTAAAGGGACATATACCCTAGTTTTAAAACACTAAGGCATATTTTTTACTATTAGAGCCATTTTTGATAACTGAATTCATTCTTTAACTTAGATTTTATGGTTTAGATTATCCATTTCCGTACATTCGAAGTGTTTTTGGTCATCCTGGTGTTTTTAACATCACAAAATGCAGTTCTCATATTTTGCGTCTGAAAAGTATAACAGTTATGCAGTCGAGTTTTAGTCTATTTTT
The DNA here is from genome assembly GCF_016097555.1 of Gigantopelta aegis. Lineage (NCBI taxonomy): Eukaryota > Metazoa > Mollusca > Gastropoda > Neomphalida > Peltospiridae > Gigantopelta > Gigantopelta aegis. Next base: position 2,128,539 of record NC_054703.1, read on the forward strand.
AGAGGTATATTTCACCATTTCTAAGTCACAGACTCATGTTTCACTCAACTGTAACTTTATCCATACATTATATGTGTCACAGGTTTGTAGATTAAATAAATTTAGTGTTAATTTTCACGGGTTGAAACTAGGGTCTGTTCCTTTAACAAGTTGTAATGTACATCTACAGGAAGGGCCTCCACGAATCCGAAATATTGCACTCTGGGTACTTGACAATCAAACTCGACCCAGGCCCAAGTACCCGACACTTACACTAGATGATAATGAGATTACGGAATAAAGTAAAATAGCATTATGTATCTTAATTTCAGTGCTGAACATGGAAGCCAGATCATGCCATTGTATTGCATTCCACACATTTGACTTTTACTTCCCCTCCATATCTCATATAGCAGTGTTCGAGATTAACGCTATCCCGATATCCCGGGGATACCAGAATTAATTTTGGATACCAGACTTCAATAACCCAGTATCCCACCAGGATACCATATAATATTGTGTGGGTTTTTTTAATCTTGTGTTTTTATTTTTTGCTGAAACAATGAAAGTCGAAAGTTAAGTAACAGTGTCGTCCAAGTTTGTTACGATGTTATTTATGAATTTCATTTAAGTGGGATACTAAATTCTCAGGTGGTACAGCAGATTTTGAAATGTTAGTATCCAACTGGGATATGGCTCAAATTTTTTAATCTCGAACACTGCATATAGCCCTATAATTTACAAGTCGGCAAGCGTATGGCAAAATTACTTAAACAATATAATTACATGAAAGTGCTCTTCCTTGCACACGTACTCTGAGAGTCCACTCTGCGTCATGTGAACAGAGTTGAGTCTCGCTCTAGACTCGGCCCGTGACTCGAGTACTCATAGACACCCTTTGTACACGATTTCATTTTATCATCCATTTTGTAGGAGATATCGCTGACACTATAATTTGCAATATCTCCTGCGATATTCTCCTAGGAGATATCGCTTCTTATAATCTTGATTGGTCACATTTTAATCACAAGACATACTTTTTGCTACGTCACTGTGTTTGTTTCAACGCTAAACCTATCATTAGTGACGTCACGCCACTGTCTTACTGCTGCCAGATACAGTGACATTCAAGCCACATTACTGACATTGCTTACAGTTGTCGCAAATGAAAAGAATCATAATGGATGATAAATTGAATACCTTCCTTGTGTCTTGTTACGACATAATTTATCAGCACTCGGATTTCATACTTTTATCAACTCGTGCTTATAAATTATGATATCACAAGACACTCGGGGACACTCCTTTGTTTCGTCACTGAGTAAACATGCATTACTTACATGGTGATAGTTCAGCTGTAATCCCATTGCCACTATCAAGTACTCATAGTTTATCTGTCAAAAAACAAACACATAATAGGAACAAATATAATTCATTGGAATTCACAACACAATTTCATAGCCAGTGTTTCTGCCCGAAACAAATTTATTGGTATGGCGCTATGGAATTGAATGCAACCACAGTCAACATGGGGTTAGGGGGGGGGGGGGGGGCTCCTCCTCCAGAAAGAAAATGGGTTACATTTAGGGTTAGGGTTAAGAAAATCATACAGTAACGTTAAGAATAATTAATTTTGTCAAAAGGTTAACTTTAAAAAAAAAAAAATCTGTAAAAACATTTGGGTATGGTGCCATATCCGTTTTACCCTCTGGCAGAAACCCTGATAGCAACATATGTTTAATGCATGAAAACATTCAAAAGAACACATGTAATTTAATAAAGATTTCTGCCACACCTTGTTCCATGCACTACAAATGATTCTAAAAAGATTACTGAATAATTTATAGTGTTATGAATATTAGGGTCAGATTTTATTCACGTAAATCTACATAATGTCCATATTTCGTAACCTAATGTCATGTACCATGTTGCACATGAATGTGAAAATTTGACATTGAATTTTCTATATTAAACAAGGCTAGCTCTGTGCGAACAGAAACATTCGCCAAATCATCTATTCAAAATTCAAAAATTGCAAAAACACATTTATTTTCTAATAAAATAACAATTATTACATGAAATTTATTTGCCAAATTGAAATAAAATTTGCCAATTGTTTTTAAAATGCTCATTTGTTGAATTTGGCGACTGCTAGATCGAGCTAGCCCTGTTAAATTTCCTCCACAGTGGTGCTTTTGTTAGTGCTTTAGGAGGAAATGAACACAGAAGACCGGATGTGTAATCGTGAGACTAGACGTATGCTATTCACATCACTTTATAAATTATTCATGCTTTTTTGTAAGATGTTCAGTCCATTCCATCACAATAATATCCCTCTGAGCTTTATAAGCATTAAAATGTAGCATTATTTGATAATCCACTGCACGGCTGTGTCGTCAGAATACTTGGCATATGGCCCCCAGAGGCGGTTTCTAGGGGTGCACAGGGGCCCGGGCCCCCTCCCCCCCCCCTAAATTTTGCAATAATTATAATTTTATTATATATTAATTTTTATTTTTGTACGATACCCTCCAAACTTTCCCCGGCATTCCACCTCATGTCACTGAGCACACACACCCCCTCGCCTAAATGGATTTTCTGGATCTGCCACTGACTCCACAAACTTGGGAGTTCGAATCCAGACTGTAGCAATATGTAGTACACTAAGTTAATAATGTAAATTCAATACCCCAAAGATGGGATGGAGATGGGGTGCAGACAGAAATCTTTTCTCTCTATTTAGCTTTTTTGATGAATTAACAATCATTTTGAAAGGACTGCTAACTATAAAGCAACACATTGTCTGCTGGGCCCAACAAATGTTCATATCTCCTAACTTCAAGCCATAACTGCAAACAAATGGGTAATTTGTCATGAGAGTTAAACTTGATTTGTAACAGGACTTGATAAACCTTTACACAAATTTTCAGCTCAATATCTCGAGGCATTGTGGGAAAAACTAAATGTACATGTATATGTGGCACAGACAGACAGAGACAGAGAGAGACAGAAGGATGGACCAGTAAGGGACTAATAATGAACTATACATGTATGCACCACATTCAAATTAACTGTCATATAACTATATACATATGTGCTAAATAAGGCTAATTATTACCCAATAGCATATGGTTAAAAATATCTTGGTACATAATCAAGGTGATACGTCTGATTAGAACGCTAAGTGAGACATAACACTTCGACATCACATGATGATATCATCGATTGGTGCACCCAGGGCAAGTCTTTAACAACTCCGTGGGTAGGGTTAAGACAGCTACACCCTCTTCTCTCTCACTAACCACTTAACCACTAACAGTAATGTTCAACTAACCCACTGTCTTGGACAGACAACCCAGATAACTGAGGTGTGTGACCAGGACAGCGTGCTTGAACCTCAACTGGATATAAGCAAAAAAAAAAGTTGATATGAATTATATCAAAAGCAAAAATATTTCCTTCAACCGACGGCAATAATTTTTATTCAGCAGCAAAAAAATAGCCAACGGTAAAGACCCCAAGCTATGGCAATTCATATGGCAATGACAGCAGTTGTGGTAAGTGACGTCGTAAATTTCGAACTCTGTATTTGGCAATATTTCATTCATTTCAACTTATTTGCGTGGTTATATCCATTTAAGGTTCAAGCACACTGTCCTGGGCACACACCTCAGCTATCTGGGCAGTCTGTCCAGGACAGTGGGTTAGTAGTTAGTTGTCAGTGAGAGAGAAATATAGCCTGGTAACCTATACATGTAGGTTACGACAACTATATGAAAGTTACAATTGAATTCCTGTTACTACTACTTTTAACGCCAGATGTGTGCCAGATGATTATTGTAGTATACATGTATTTATGAACGTTCTGAAATTGTATTGGTGTGTACGAACATCGGTACGAGAAATGAAATCCGGAAGTAAATTTATCTAGTGGGCGCTGCTTAAACGCGGATTGCCGAACTTGCTTGCAATTGCACAAGTGTACACAAACATCGGTGCAATTTCGTACGAGAAAACGAAACGCAGAAATAAATTCATCTAGTGGACGCTGTTTAAATGCAGAATGACTTATATAAATATAATTGCTTGCAATTGCACAATTTTTCTTACATGTGGTAACCTCCTGGTAACCTGAACGACCGTTCTCGACTTATTTCAATGCCTGTGTATATAGTGGTCTTACACCTACCCATCGAGTCGTTATAACTCGCTCTGGGTGGGAGCCGGTACCGGGCTGCGAACCCTGTACCTACCAGTCTTATGTCCGACGGATTAGCCATGACACAACCAAAGCCAATTTTGGCAATATGGCTAACAACTGCTTAACTATACCGCATTAGCCATGTTGTGAGTGACAGCTTAACCACATGACTACTTATGTAAGTAATTATCATACGAACCAATTCGCCATTTGATGTGGTCACTGTACAGTTATCCGGGTCAAAGGCCACCGCCTTGTCCTGTATCCAGTCACAGTTCTTTGGAAGGACACTTCTCATTGGCCGCCCGGAATCCTTCACATCTTTCAAGCCACTGCCCACCAGGGTCCAATAGGGCTGGTAGTAGTGTGTCTGCAAAGAACAAGAATTCCACACAATTAAATGACGTCTCATCTACAATACATTCATTTGGTGAATGAATCCCGGAAGGAAATGTTTTTAACAACGCACTCAGCACATTTTATTTACGGATATATGGCATTAGACATATGGTTAAGAACCACGCAGATATTGAGAGAGGAAACCCGCTGTCGCCATTTCATGGGCTATATATATATGCACCATCTCACAGCCAGGATAGAACATACCACAGTCTTTGTTACACCAGTTGTGGAGCAATGGCTGGAACGAGAAATAGCCCAATGGGTCTACCGACGGTGATCGATCCTAGATCGACCACGCATCAAGCGAATGCTTTATCACTGGTCTACATCCTGCCCCGGTGAATAAATCAAGGCTTCTAGATTATGGTAGCCCCACTCCCAGGGCTAGTGATATTCAATGTTGGGCTAGTAAATAACTACTATTACCATGCCCGACAGGGCTTCTAGATTATGGTAGCCCCACTCCCAGGGCTAGTGATATTCAATGTTGGGCTAGTAAATAACTACTATTGCCATGCCCGACAGGGCTTCTAGATTATGGTAGCCCCACTCCCATGGCTAGTGATATTCAATGTTGGGCTAGTAAATAACTACTATTACCATGCCCAACAGGGCTTCTAGATTATGGTAGCCCCACTCCCATGGCTAGTGATATTCAATGTTGGGCTAGTAAATAACTACTACTGCCATGCCAGACAGGGCTTCTAGATTATGGTAGCCCCACTCCCATGGCTAGTGATATTCAATGTTGGGCTAGTAAATAACTACTATTGCCATGCCAGACAGGGCTTCTAGATTATGGTAGCCCCACTCCCATGGCTAGTAATATTCAATGTTGGGCTAGTAAATAACTACTATTGTCATACCCGACGGCTAGTGAAAACATTTGTCAAATTTTGCATTTAAGTCTATTTTGTAAATATGAATATCCTGCCCCCACCCCAACCCCCAATGTTAGTGTTTATAAGCTTTATCTCCTTCTTTAGGTGGCATATCTGATTATTACTACATGTATTATTTAGTAAAATTGTACATGTATTAGTTAACTTAAGTAAAGTAGGGCAAGTGAATTTTTTATTTTGACTAATTTGTTTTAATCACTGATCCCATGGCTAATGGATTTTTTTTTAATTCTAGAAGCCCTGATGAATGAACGAACGGTTTAATGACACTGCAACAGAAAAATAAACTGGCTATTGGGTTAATTTGGTGAATAAAGGAAAATAATTTCTGATGTCGAATTCCGGATTAATATATGCACAATTGAGAAACGAAAAAGGTCTAAATTCAATGTGCGACATTTATAAATTCAACTACATTTATAAACCAACTTTCATTGGTATTGGACCTCTGATAAGAAATGGACCCATGCATGATGACGTTAAATATAAAAGCTAATACAGCCATCGATCACTATCAAAAAACAAAACAATGGTATAAGTCTAATTGCACTATTTTTAAGTCAAAAACAATTGTAACACAAAAACTCTGACATGTAAACAACGGCTACTATTAATGCACATCTATTAATATTGGTTTACAGACAGGGTGGCATATGCATGTAGCAGTTGTTTTTCATCACAACCAGTACCCCACGACTGGTATACAAAGGCTGTGGTATGTGCTGTCCTATCTGTGAGAAAGTGCATATAAAAAATCCCTTGCTTCTGTATTGGTAGGGGAAGCTAGTATCCAATAGTCCAGGATTAATTAATCAATGTGCTCTACGGACATCAAATAAAACAAACACTTCTCATGACTGGTATACATCAACGGCTGTGGTATGTGCTGTCCTGCCTCAAATGACAAGGAAAGTGGATATAAAAGATCCCTTGCTGCTGGATCGGTAGGGGAAGCTATTATCCAATAGTCCAGGATTAATTAATCAATGTGCTCTACGGACATCAAATAAAACACACTACTCATGACTGGTATACATCACCGGCTGTGGTATGTGCTGTCCTGCCTCAACTGATAAGGAAAGTGGATATAAAAGATCCCTTGCTGCTGGATTGGTAGGGGTAGCTAGTATCCAATAGCCCAGGATTAATTGATCAATGTGCTCTCTACGGGCATCAAATAAAACAACCACTGTTCATGACTGGTATAAGTCAAAGACTGTGGTATGTACTGTCCTGTCAAGGAAAGTGGATATAAAAGATCCCTCACTGATTTAATGGGAAAATGAAGGTTGCCTCTACATGTTCAGCGGTCGAATTTTACGCTATTCCGCAAATAGTAAATTTCGAAATAAAATAATTCTTCCAATATTCCATCATGAAAATGAAAATAAAGCACGGAATACCGAAAATCGCCTGTGACTATTCCGATTACGCTTTTTCTTCAGCTACTCGCACTACTAAAAACCTTTTTCATGCACTTACCGGTACAAAATAAACGTCTTTTTGATCAAGACTAATTTTTGGAGTGAGTTCGTTTGTAATTCCAGCTAGTACACAGTAATGCATAGACTGGTATATAAACTATTGTTCGTTACGCAATGTTGTACACTGCGACATAGCACAGTCAGGAAAACTAGTGGTACATTAATACAAATGTAATTGAAGGGATAGTAAATTTTTAGACGGGATAGTGTTTTTTGAAATTCACTATTCCTTCGGGATAGTGGTAAATTTTTATTTTTAAATTCAACCCCTGATGTTGTGTCAGATTTAGCAAACATTTGACATTATACCGAACAACCAATGATTAATTAACGAATGTGCTCTAGTGGTGTTATACATTGTGTAACATGACACACCCATATCCTAGCTAACAGCATTCTTCATATATTACACGTCACACCATCCTTGTCATTAAGAAGTGACAGGTGGCACACATACATTTGCATAGTAGCTGCCTACAGGTTACACTGCACCAAAGAAAATGTTTAACAACACCACTAGAGCACATTGATTTGTCAATTAATGGCTATGGGATGTCAAACATTTGGTACAGATTGTCTTAGAGAGGAAACCTGCTACATTTTTCAATTACATGTATAAGCAAGGAATATTTTATATATATATATATATATATATATATATATATATATATATATATATATATATATATATATATATATACAGTCGACCTTCGATAACTCAAACTTCGATCTTTCAAAAACGTCGATCTCTCGAAGTGAAACAGCGGTCCCGGCCGAACTGCTATACAAACTAGTAATAACAGACTTCGAACACTCAAACTTCGAACATTCGAAAAACTCTATCTCTCAAAGTAATTTTTTGGTCCCACCATAAAAAATTAAGGGATATTGCACTTCCAAAACTCGAAGTTTGTGGAGTGACTGAGCCTTTTAACTGTACCGGTAATACTTTAAAGAAAAATTAATTGTCACCCAAGCCAAGCGCGAGTGCCCCGACTGGTCTCAGCTATCGATAATACACGCGGTAATTACAGAATAATAGATTGCCGACTATTTGGTTGTCGGTGTTTGTACACAGCAGCGGGCCTCATTACACAAAGTACGGATAGTCTTGTAATCTTCAAAGAACTGTTGTAATAACAATTAACGCTGTTTGTTTTTTCTCTTAAACGAGTGAATCATGTCAAATTTGTTATTTGCTATTTAAGTGTGAATTCAAAATGATTAATTACTAGTCATTTAGTTATGTCAAAAACTGATACATCAGAGATCAAGCAAGCTGGGGAAGGACCCGGCAACGTGGGGATAGCCAAATCGGTTAATAGCAACAGCTGCAGAACCGTGAACATTCGGAAGAAATGCTGCTCAATCTGTGCAAGATTACAGACAGAGTAATGAAAGACGATTTTTTAAGCAAGTGTGCCAAACAATCTTTAATTACAAAAATGTTCCGATAGTTCTGCTCTTTGTACTTTGTGATTTGAGAGCTATAAATCATTTTGTACTGTTCTGAATGTTTTCAATTAATGTGAAAAAAGTACATGACCTAGTGCTATTTGGCATACAGTGTTTTGATTTGTTATGTTATGTCCCGCTATGTTAGTGAGGGTTTTTTAAAAAGATTTTTGGGATTTACAATAATTTTGCTTTTTATATTGTGCATTTTTTATTTGGTAAACAAACGTACTTAGTGCTAATCGACATCCAGTATTTTAATTTATTAATAAATACAATAAAAGTACATAGAGATGTACGTCAAATTGATCGGATTTATCTCGTTTCTGTTAATATTTACTTAGTTTTATCATATACACAGAAGGAATGTGCTAACATCTGTGTGTTGGGGACAGGGATGGAGCTACAAACGTGTCTTCCGATATCAACGAAATGATAATACTACAATGCAGTTTCACTCTGGGGTCTGCTGTACGAATTTCGAAAACTCGAACTCCCTGAAACTCGAACTATTTCGTCGTCCCCTTCAACTTCGAGTTAACGAAGTTCGACTGTGTATATATATATATCCACTTTTCTTTAGACAGGACAGTACTCCACCGCCTCTGATGTATACCCATAGAAGTACAGGCTCTCCTTTTTGTAGGGGTTAGGGTGGGGGTGTGGCACGCTGGTTTTTTCATAAATTAAATGATAATGTCCGAATCTGGATAACGTTTTTTCACACAGACAGGATGGCCTTCGATATATACCAGTCATGGTGTATCTAGCTGGACCGAGAAATAGCCCAATGGGCCTACCTACGAGGATTGATCACAGACCAAGTGTTTTACCACTGGGACCCTTCAAAGAAGAAAGTTTTGAATCAAAGTTCGAGGTGCATGCACTGTCAAATATTTTACTGAGTATAAACAGCTGTGACTATAATTAGCAGTAATATGTGACATTGAATATTTGTAAAAATACCAGTAAACATTGAGGAGATAAATTTAAGGTTGTGCAAAATTAGCTGGCCCAAATTAGAGTACAAACAAGCTTAATCTCAAAACAAAACAAAAGTTTGTTTTGTTTAACAACACCACTAGAGCACATTGATTTATTAATCATTGGCTATTGGATGTCAAACGTGGTAGTTTTGGAGTCTTAGAAAGGAAACCCGCTACATTTTTCCATTAGTAGCAAGGGATCTGTTATATGCACATTCCCACAGACAGGATAGCACATACCATGGCCTTTGAGATACCAGTCGTGGTGCAACTGTCCCAAACGAGAAATAGACCTCAAAACATTTTGCCTACATAATTAGTCATGACTGATGGTTTTTACTTCCTGTCATTGTTTATTCTGTACTTCGAAAAAAAAACCACCATGCAATTTAGACACTTTTCATTTTTCACTGCTTATAAAAACAACGGAAGTCGTAGTTTACTTTGTTACATTTACGTCTTGGGTGCTAAATAATAGTTATCCTGCAACCACTGTTTTTATTGACAGAATATAACGATGAATAAAGCAAAGTCATATCCTGCAACCACTGTTTCTATTGACAGAATATGACGACGAATAAAGCAGTCATATCCTGCAACCACTGTTTCTATTGACAGAATATGACGACGAATAAAGCAAAGTCATATCCTGCAACCACTGTTTCTATTGACAGAATATGACGACGAATAAAGCAAAGTCATATCCTGCAACCACTGTTTCTATTGACAGAATATGACGACGAATAAAGCAAAGTCATATCCTGCAACCACTGTTTCTATTGACAGAATATAACGACAAATAAAGCAAAGTCATATCCTGCAACCACTGTTTCTATTGACAGAAGTCATATCCTGCTACTAGCAAGATATCACTTTCGACGTCACTCATGCGATGTCATACGCATAGCTACATTACAAAATCACTCATTTGACCTCTAGGTCATCCTACAACGTGGCTTAAATACCAGAAATAATAGCTTTTCCTCTTATTTTTTATGGTTTGCAGGATATAAGATAATAATTAGTTAATGATGTTCCGGGTTTCTGCCAGAGGGTAAAATGGGTATGGTGCCATACCCAGATTTGTTTGCAGATATTTTTTTTTTTAAGTTAACCTTTTGACAAAATTAATAACTCTCATCATTACTGTGTGCTTTTCTTAACCCTAACTCTAAAATTAACCCATTTTCTTTCTGTCAACTGCGGTTGCATTCAGCACACACACATTGTAAATATTCAATTCCATAGCGCCATACCCAACAATTTCTTTCTGGCAGAAACACTGATGTCGGATATTTGCTTTATCCTGTTCAGGCTGAATGATAAATTCCGCTGGGCAAGCCTCGCGTAATTTCCAATTCTTACCTTCACAGGATATATAAAGCCGATATCTTCTCTATTTACACAGCCTTTATAAAAACTAAACTTAACATTTTATCAGCTATTGATTAGCGATTTGTGTGGTTGTTTCACTCGAGGAAGAAAGAAATAACAGAACAAATGGGGAATCTCGTTTAAAAATATTTTGTACTTTTTCTGTAGTGTTGATTTTATCAGTTCATCGAAACGAATACCTGCGATTTACTCTGTTCATTGACAGTTGACAAACTACTCAGGGCTCTACGCGGCGAGTGTTTTTTGCGAGTAACCTTCTTTCACAGGCTACTAGCTGTTAGTTAAACAGTACGTACAGCCAACTGGCGAGTACAAAATAATGGACCTAGTAAGCATAAACAAGTTGAAGATGCCTATGATATCATCAGTTATTAATATCCAATATATCTTAGTACCTTATTATTATTATTATTATTATTATTTATTTTTTAAACAAAACTGGCCCCTTGTCTGGGAATAAGCCCACCCCATGCTAAGCTCACAATGTGTTGTCTTGGCACCCTAGCTAGGCTTATTTCTGGTCAAATACGGTAACAGTGTTCAAAATAAGCACTTGTCCGCACAAGTGAAAATCTGCTCAGACAAGCACAATGTACCTTGGTGGTTATCCAGGGGACTAATAAAAATGTTCAATGCAGTTTCATTTTGAGCAATCAAAACATTGTCCTTGCACTTGAATGAAACAAATAATATATTTGGACAAGTGAAATTATATATGGACAAGTAGATTCGATGGATAGGTGCATGGGCGTATGGGGACTCTTTGATTTAGGGGGCTGGAGGGGTTGATTTGCCCGAAATTTTACCCAGATAAAAACTGCCCGAATTTTTCCCCCAGTTTTGCCAGAATTTGGGGGGGGGGGGGGCAATTGCCCCCCCCCCCCCCAGGTTGCACGCCCATGGGTAGGTGTAAGGCCACTACACCCTCTTCTCTCACCAACCACTAAACAACTAACAACTAATTCACTGTCGTGGACAGACAGCCCAGATAGCTGAGGTGTGTTTCCAGGACAGCGTGCTTGAACCTAAATTGGATATAAGCATGAAAATAAGTTTCATTTAATTTCAACTTATTTTCGTGCTTATATCCAATTAATGTTCAAGCACGCTGTCCTGGGCTATCTGGGCCGTCTGTCCAGGACAGTTGGTTAGTCATCAGTTGTTAGTGTGAGAGAAGAGTGTGTAGTGGCCTTACACCTACCCACTGAGTCGTTAAAACTCTGGTGTCCGATGGCTTGACCACGATGCCACAGAGGCCGGTTAAGTTAAAATAAAATATTTTACTTTAATAAAGCTCTAAATTACATCTCGGAGATGCTAGTTTTACACACACTGTCCCAAACCCTCCACTCACCACGTGCCATCTATATTTTAAGCAGGCCACATTTTTCTCTTACAAAGAAAGAAATGTTTTATTTAACACACTCGCACGCACTCAACACATTTTATTTACGATTATATATGGCGTCAGACATACGGCTAAGGACCACACAAATATTCAGAGAGGAAACCCGCTGTCGCCACTTCATGAGCTACTCTTTTCGATTAGCAGCAAGGGATCTTTTTTATGCACCATCCCATAGACAGGATAGCACATACCACGGCCTTTGATGTACCAGTCGTGGTGCACTGGCTAAAGCGAGAAATAGCCTAATGGGCCCACTGACGGGGATCGATCCCAAACCGACTGCACGTCAAGCAAGCGCATTACCACTGGGCTACGTCTCGCCCCTCATTTTTCTCTTAGATAATATTTTGTTTTGTCTGCTATTTTAAAAGAATTACATCAGACCATATTTCAGACTATATTTTACTTAACTCCGCCACGGCACCGGTCTTAAGCCCAGATGATAAAGGAGAAGGGCTTAGCATGGGGCTAACACCCCCACCTCATAAAACCCCCACTTGCTACAGAAACGTCAATATTTTACTTAACTCCGCCACAGACGGTCTCAAAGTCCGGATGATAAAGGAGAAGGGCTGAGCATGGGGCTAACACCCCCACCTCATAAAAACCCCACTTGCTACAGGAACGTCAATATTTTACTTCACATTAACGAGCCATGTAAACGTAACCAATAGGCTACGTTAATCTGCTTTTACGCAACCTGTTTATAAAATACATTACAATCAATTTTCTTCAATCCTACCCTGTGGATCAAAGCTTCATGTATTTACTATTTGCTAAATAATGAATGGTGATGCAAATCCTAACGAGATGCTGATGTGTTAACAATCGAGTATGTGCATATTGATAACCCAATTGTATGCGCTTCACAGCGTTTGAAAATAGGTTAATGTTAGCTGTTAATATTAGCTGCCAGGAATAAAGTGGATCAGTCCAGGTTACATGCAGGTTAATATATTGCTATCAAGAAATAGGTTAGTTTATTCTTGGCAAATTTTTTATTAAAGAATGGCAAAAAAGATCTGATATAAATTTATTAAAATTAATTGGTGTTACTCAAATACGAGATACAACTGTTAAAATGTAAAGGTTGTTTAGTTTAATGACACCACTCGAGCACACTGATATAATCTCTCTGACCCTTGTAAATGAACGTATGTCTGACATCCAATAGCCGATGATTAATAAATCAACGTGCTCTAGTGGTGTTGTTAAATACAACAAACTCTGTTACCCCTGTGCCATGTTTGTTGTTAACATCACTCATGTCTTTTGACCTATTAAAAAAAAAAACCCCACACCCCAGCAGGTCATATTTCACTAACTACAGATATTTCGAGCCCTGTGTGTTCTATGTACAGTGTAACTCCTCTAAACTGGACACTCTCTGGACCAAGTAAAAAGTCCAGTTTTAAGAGGTATCCGGTTTAGAGAGGTTCTCTTCTGTACAGATATTTAAAAAGGGACCGTGAAAAACGTCCGATTTTGAGGGAATTCCAGTTTACTGAGGGTCCTGTTTTGAGGGAATTCCGGTTTACAGAGGGTCCTGTTTTGAGAGGTTTCACTGTACTTTTAAAGATGTAATCTCTCTGACCTAGCCAGTGCTCCACAACTGGTGTAACAAAGGCCATGGTATGTATTATCCTGTCTGTGGGATGGTGCATATAAAAGATCCCTTGCTGCTAATCGAAAGGAGCTAGTAGCCCATAAGTGGCAACAGCGGGTTTCCTCTCTCTCTATATCTGTGTGGTCCGTAACCATATGTCTGACGCCATATGACCGTAAATAAAATGTGTTGAGTGCGTCGTTAAATAAAATATTTCCTTCCTTTCTTCTCGTGTTTGTGCACGTAGCCCAGTATACATGTACTTAATATTGTCAGGTACAACCACAACCGTATCAGGATATAATGAGAAACATCACAGCTCCTGGATTAATTGCCATGAACCCACTATTAATTACCTAGGCCCCAGTATTAACTACCAAGCAGGTGACATATGCTCCTATATAATAAAAAAAAAAATACGTCACAGTGACATAACACAAATGTTATACACACACATGTATGTCAAAATAGCAAAATTTGACACTCGTAAAGTTCTGTGATAGTACACCTATGACAACAATAAAAAAGAATACATGTACAGGTAACCTAAAGGTTAATTTGTTTCGTTTAACAAAACCACTAGAGCATATTAACTGTCTTAATCGTCAGCTATTAGATGTCAAACATTTCGCAATTCTGTCAAACATTTCGCAATTCTGACATGCAATCTTCACTTAAGAGTTTGTTTTAGATACAAGTTTGTTTGTTTTGTTTAATGACACCACTACGGTGCATTGATTTATTATCATCGGCTATTGGATGTCAAACAGACAGGATAGCACATACCATAGCCTTTGATATACCAGTCGTGGTGCACTGGCTGGAACAAGAAATAGCCAAATGGGCCAAACCGCGCATCAAGCTTTACCACTGGGCTAAGCTCCTGTTTTATATAGAACAACGCCCAGTGTTCTCATCGACTCATTACAGGGGAGCACTGCAAACACCCCCTTTGACATTTTGCCACCCCCTTTGGCTTTTTGCCACCCCTCTTTTTACCCACCCATCCCAACAAAGAAGTTGACATGAACTGTTTGTACTTCAGCTATTACATCAGCATTGCTGAATATAAAAGTAAGTTGTGAAGCTTGCAAAGAAAAAGAAAGAAATGTTTTATTTAACGACACACTCAACACATATTTACGGTTATATGGCGTCAGATATATGGTTAAGGACCACACAGATTTTGAGAGGAAACCCGCTGTCGCCATTACATGGGCTACTCTTCCGATTAGCAGCAAGGGATCTTTTATTTGCACTTCCCACAGGCAGGATAGCACAAACCATGGCCTTTGTTGAACCAGTTATGGATCACTGGTCGGTGCAAGTGGTTTACACCTACCCATTGAACCTTGCGGAGCACTCACTCAGGGTTTGGAGTCGGTATCTGGATTAAAAATCCCATGCCTCAACTGGGATCCGAACCCAGTACCTACCAGCCTGTAGACCGATGGCCTAACCACGACGCCACCGAGGCCGGTGTGAAGGTTGCATGCATAACTGTAGGAACACTGGCCAATCGTCTTTTTTGGTCCCCACCTACTTTTATATTTGCCTGTCGCCCCGTAACAGTGTCTTACACAGTATGGGTGCCCCTCATTCCTGCCCCAAAGTAGAATGAACTCGGAAGGAAGGCATGTTTCATTTACATGTAACAACACACTCAACACATTCAGGACTTTTGATTGCATCAAAATAGAAACGTTGTGCCCAAATTAAGTACAAACATGCTGACCTCAAAATATTTCACCTCAAAATCACTGAAATGTTAAAGTTTAATTACATTAAAATACAGTGAAACCTCTCAAAACCAGACCCTCTGTAAACCGGAATTCCCTCAAAACCGGACCCTCTGTAAACCGGAATTCCCTCTGTAAACCGGAATTCCCTCAAAACCAGACCCTCTGTAAACCGGAACTCCCTTCAAAACGGACCCTCTGTAAACCGGAATTCCCTCAAAACCAGACCCTCTGTAAACCGGAATTCCCTCAAAACCGGACCCTCTGTAAACCGGAATTCCCTCAAAACTGGACCCTCTGTAAACCGGAATTCCCTCAAAACCGGACCCTCTGTAAACCGGAATTCCCTCAAAACCGGACCCTCTGTAAACCGGAATTCCCTCAAAACCGGACTCTCTGTAAACCGGAATTCCCTCAAAACCGGACATTTTTCAGTTCTTTTTTAAAAATCAGTAAAGAACTTAACCTCACTAAACTGGATACCTCTTAAAACTGGACATTTTACTTGGTCCCGAGGGTGTCTGCTTTAGAGGGGTTTCACTGTAACTTGAAATGCATTTCTGAATACTGACAACTCTCCAGAAGCTGTTAATGACAGTTTACTGAACTAAAACGACCTTCCTGCAGTCAGAAAAAAAGAAATGTTTTATTTAACGACACACTCAACAAATTTTATTTACGGTTATATGGCGTCAGACATATGGTTAAGGACCACACAGATATTGAGAGAGAAAACCCACTGTCGCCACTTTATGGGCTACTCTTTTCAATTAGCAGCAAGGGATCTTTTATAAGTACCATCCCACACAGAGTAGTACATATACCACGCCTTTAATATGCCAGTCGTGGTGCACTGCATGGCTGGAACAAGAAATAGCCCAATTGGCTCACCGATGGGGATCGATCCAGCAGCTGTTAATGACAGTATACTTAACTAAAACGACCTTCCTGCAGTCAGAAAAAAAAACACAGTTCTCATTGTGCCCAAATTAGTGAGATCTAAAACCTTGACATTCTAATTACGGTTACTGTACAGGGTTTTTGCCAGGGGGTAAAACAGGTATGGTGCCATACCCACCTTTTTTTGCAGATTTTATTTTTGTATTTTAACCTTCTGACAAAATTCATAAAGCATTAATTGATCAGAGGAAATATTTTCTTAACCCTAACCCTAAACGTAACTCTTTTTTTTTCTCTCGGGGGAAGTCCCCCATACCCCCTGTTGACTGTGGTTGCATTCAATTCCATAGCGCCACACCCAAAAATTTCTTTCTGGCAGAAACACTGCCATATATGGTGTAGGGTTTTATAGATAACAATAATTTGGACACAACAGGTTTTTTGTCTTGTTCACCAAGGTATTTTTATTGCAGTAATGTTAATAAATTTATAGCTTGTAAAGAGCTGTACGTATTCCAAGTTAATTTGATCTAATTACAAGTACAAGTATACAGAGCCAGCTTTCGCCAAATCATGTATCCGTATTTAAACTTTAAAAATGGCTAAAACCAGTTACTTTGTAATAAAATAACAATTATATAATACCTGAAATTTATCTGCCAAATTAAAATAAAATTCGACAGTTGTTTTCAAAATTCGCAACTGGCGAATTTGGCGAATGCCAGAGCTAGTCTTGTTAAATTGATTTTGAAAGAGAGAGAGTACCTTTAACATGGCCATGTACCACTAAGGTTTCAGACATCATGTCTGTTACGGGCCAGGTCTCTGGATAGCCAGTGGCCTGGTCCGGAACAGAATTGATTTTGAGAGAGAGAGTACTTTTAGCATGCCCATGTTTTCAAGCATGTCTGTCATGGGCCAAGTCTCTGTGATTTTGAGGTGAAATCTTTCGAGGTTAGCATGTTTGTATTTAATTTGGGCTGGCTTATTTTGCCGACTCAGCTTATTAGGTGCAATCTAAATCCTTGCTGGTGTCAGACATATGGTTAAGGACCACACACTCCCAGTGTTGATGCCCTCACCCAGTGTATGGGGCAAGACGTAGCCCAGTGGTAAAGTGCTCTCTTGATGCGCGGTCGATTTGGGATTGATCCCCGTTAGTGAGCCCATTGGGATATTTCTCGCTTTCCAGCCAGTGCACCTAGACTGGTACATCAAAGGCCGTGGTATGTGCTATCCTGTCTATGGGATGATGCATATAAAAGATCCCTTGCTGTTAATCGAAAAGAGTAACCCATGAAGTGGCGACAGCAGATTTCCTCTCCAAATCTGTTTGTTTTATTTAACGACGTCACTAGAGCACATTGATTTTTTATCTTATCATCGGCTATTGGACGTCAAACATATGGTCATTCTGACACTGCTTTTTTTAAGAGGAAACCCGCTGTCGCCACATAGGCTATTCTTTTACGACAGGCAGCAAGGGATCTTTTATTTGTGCTTCCCACAGGCAGGATAGCACAAACCATGGCCTTTGTTGAACCAGTTATGGATCACTGGTCAGTGCAAGTGTTTTACACCTACCCATTGAGCCTTGCAGAGCACGCACTCAGGGTTTGGAGTCGGTATCTGGATTGAAAATCCCATGCCTCGACTGGGATCCAAACCCAGTACCTACCAGCCTATAGTCCGATGGCTTAACCACTGCACCACCGAGGCCGGTCTGATGCCATATAACCGTAAATAAAATGTGTTGAGTGCGTCGTTAAATAAAACATTTCCTTCCTTTCCCCCCAGTGTACAAGCCTGGGGGCTAGCTACGCTAATGTTGTTGAATAGCTCCTATCATAATACCTGTAATCTTAGATATCACCAATCTCACCCTAGACCGAACACATGGATTGTATTTCTACACCCGCCCACAATAAACCTACTTTGTGTAGTGAGAAAGACATTTTTTTTTACTATACAATCAGATCCTGTTATTTACCAACATTTGGAGGTGACATATAGCTGAGCTCAAGCAGAGCTTGAAATAGGAAGTAAAATATGGTCTGCTGCCTTTTTTGTGTTGTTTTTTTTCAAAGGCCAAATGAAATATGTTCTGCTAAGAAAAAATATAACCAGATGTTATTTTTTCAGTTTTTTTTGCCAAAGGCCAAAAGAAATATGTTGTTAAGAAACAAATATGATCTGTTGGGAATAAGATAGCATGGGGTGATGTGAGGGTTCAGTGTGTGACAGGGGCGTAGGCCGGGGGGGGGGGGGGGGGGGGGGGGGTCCAGGAGATTTGGAGGAACACACACACACACACACGCACACACACACAGACATGTGAACGTACACACACTAAAGCAAATGATCCGCTTTCAGAACAAAAGCATACAGCTTTATACATATGGAGTTTCTGATGGTGCAAAAAAATAAATAATAGAAAAAGGGTCCACTTGTTCATATTTTAGTTTTAGTTTTAGAAGGTGCAGGGCTCAAAATAGCAGCCTGCTAGTGCTAAATCCACCAAACACTCACAAGAGTCAGATGTAAAAATAGATATATAGAGGATATTTCATGTTGTTTGTCAAATATGATTTATATCTCATCTCCTGAAGTTTGCAATCATATCTCAGTGTGTGTGATATGATTGCAAACTTCATGAGATGAGATATAAATCATCTTTGACAAACAACATGAAGTTTTCTATTTATTATATAACGTTTGGCAATTTCCCTTTTTAAAATGCCAGCAGCAAAATAGTTCTGGCTTTCTTACAGTGAAGATAACATTTCTACAGTGACGATAACACATTTTAGAGTGAAATAGTGAAAGTTTTACTCTAAAATGAGTTATCGTCACTGAGTGACTGATAACACTTTTATTTCACTGATATTTTAAGATATTTTACTAAATGTTATATAATAAATATGAAATCTTATCTTATCTGCTATTTAACTCAAGGTTCTGTTTCAGATTTTAATTCCTTAATATGATTATCTCATCTGCTATTTAACTCAAGGTTCTGTTTCAGATTTTAATTCCTTAATATGATCATCTCATCTGCTATTTAACTCAAGGTTCTGTTTCAGATTTTAATTCCTTAAAGCCGCGGACCCTAGTTTTAATCTGTTTAGTTAGTTTAGTTAGTCTACAAACCTGTAACATATTTGGATAAAGTTCTAAAAAAGTGAAAAAAGAAAGAAAGAAAGAAATGTTTTATTTAACGACGCACTCAACACATTTTATTTACGGTTATATGGCGTCAGACATATGGTTAAGGACCACACAGATTTGGAGAGGAAACCCGCTGTCGCCACTACATGGGCTACTATTTCCGATTAGCAGCAAGGGATCTTTTATTTGCACTTCCCACAGGCAGGACAGCACAAACCATGACCTTTATTGAACCAGTTAAGGATCACTGTGGTGCAAGTGGTTTACACCTACCCATTGAGCCTTGCGGAGCACTCACTCAGGTTTGGAGTCGGTATCTGGATTAAAAATCCCATGCCTCGACTGGGATCCGAAACCCAGTACTACCAGCCTGTAGACCGACTAGTGAAAACAGGAATAATGCTGTTAGTATAGGGTGTATACTACCAAATCAAATCCCATAGACGACAATAGTAACATATGTGGCTAAAACTCCTACATGCAACGTATCAATCGACACAGACGCCATGGATATAAATACTACCACCCCCTCACCCTTAAAGTGAATCACAAAAAAGTGGGTGTCAAGCTGCTCATTTCTGAGGTAACGGGTAGCGTCTACGACTACCCTAGTTCTGCACAAAATTTGAGTACTTTTTTTTACAGGTACCCGATACATGTTCCAAGCACAAGGCTACTTGACACAGTGGTACTAGATGAAATAAAATTGCATACATTTTTAGCCCACATGAAACTATTTTTTTTTACAACCAACACTCACATTTATAACCAATCACAGGACTTGTGGTGTTCACTTCTCTATCAAAAATTGGGTGCACCTCGAACTTTGACCCAGCCGGACGTTATTTGGTTTAGTACTACCTTAAAGGGACTACATGTATATCCTGTGTTAACTGGCACTGTAACATGTATATTTATGACATACGGAGCCTTTTTATGACTAAACATATGGCTGGTAGGTACAGGGTTCGCAGCCCGGTACCGGCTCCCACCCAGAGCCAGTTTTAATCACTCAGTGGGTAGGTGTAAGACCAGTACACCCCTTTCTCTCTCACTAACAATGAACTGTGCTGGACTGACAGCCCAGACAGCCGAGGTTTGTGCCCAGGACAGCGTCCTTGAACCGTAATTGGATATAAGCACAAAAATAAATTGAAATAAAAATGTGACATGTTTATGGCATACGGAGTCTTTTTTATTTTTATGACTAAACATAAGGCGGGTAGATACAGGGTTCACGGTCCGGTGCCGGCTCCCACCCAGAGCGAGTTTTATAATGACTCAATGGGTAGGTGTATAAGACCATTACATCCTCTTCTCTCTCTCTCACTAACCACTAACAGCTAACCCACTGTCTGGACAGACAGCCCAGGACAGCGTGCTTGTACCTTAATTGGATATAAGCACAAAAATAAGTTGAAATGAAATGAATGACTAAAATATATTAAAGGGACTATTATCGTAAGACACCCTCTTCTTTTTCACTAACAATTAACAACTAACCCTATGTCCTGGACAGACAGCTGAGGTGTGTGTGCCCAGGACAGCGTGCTTGAACTTTAATTGGATATAAGCACAAAAATAAATTGAAATACAAATGTGACATGTTTATGGCATATGGAGTCTTTTTTTTTATATGACTAAACATAAGGCTGGTAGGTACAGGGTTCGCAGCCCGGTACCGGCTCCCACCCAGAGCGAGTTTTAATGACTCAATGGGTAGGTGTATATAAGACCATTACACCCTCGTCTCTCTCTCACTAACCAGTAACCCACTGTCCTGGACAGACATCCCAGATAGCTGAGGTGTGTGCCCAGGACAGCGTGCTTGAACCTTAATTGGATAAAAGCACGAAAATAAGTTGAAAATGAAATGAATGACTAAAATATATTAAAGGGACTATTATCCTAAGTTTGCTACTACTGTAACATATGTTTATGATTTATGGAGCTTTTTTTTTTATAAATAAAATGACTGTATCCAGTGTTTGCTGACACTTTAACATGTTTATAACATACGAAGCGTTCTTTAGAGCTAATGGGGCGGGACGAAGCAGCACAGTGGTAAAGCGTTCACTCGATATTGCGGTCGGTCTAGGATTGATCCCCATCGGTGGGCCCATTGGACAATTTCTCGTTCCAGTCAGTGCACCACGACTGGCATATCAAAGGCTGTGGTATGTACTACCCTGTATGTGGGATGGTGCATATAAAAGATCCCTTGCTGCTAATCGAAAAGAGTAGCCCATGAAGTGGCGACAGCGGGTTTCCTCTCTCAATATCTGTGTGGTCTTTCTTCTTCTCCTTTAGAACTAAAGTTACATACAGTAGTACAGAATGTGTCATCTACCTAATATTTGTAGTAGCCCAAACTGGGTTTAATTTCAAAAAAGTTAATTTTGCTTGACGGCACCACTGGAAGGAAATGTTTTATTTAACAACGCACTCAACACATTTTATTTACAGTTATATGGCGTCGGACATATAGTTAAGGACCACACAGATACTAAGAGAGGAAACCCGCTGTTGCCACTTCATGGGCTACTCTTTTTTATTAGCAGCAAGGGATCTTTTATATGCACCATCCCACAGACAGGATAATACATACCACAGCCTTTGTGACACATACCAGTTGTGGGGTACTCGCTGGAATGAGAAATAGCTCAATGGGCCCACCGAAGGGGATCGATCCCAAACCAACCGTGCATCAAGCGATGCTGTACCACTGAGCTACGTCGTGCCCCCAACAACAACATTGAAGTTTGTTTTGTTTAACAACACCACTTGAGCACACTGATTTATTAATCATCGGCTATTGGATGTCAAACATATGGACAGTCATAGAGATGAAACCCGCTGTTTTTCCATTCGTAGCAAGGGATCTTTTATATGCACCATCCCACAGACAGGATAACACATACCACAGCCTTTGACATACCATTTGTGGTGCACTGGCTAGAGCGAGAAATAGCCCAGTAGGCCCACCGAAGGGATCGATCTTAGACCGACCATGCATCAAGCGAGCATTTTCCCACTGGGCTAAGTCCCGTCCTCCATTGAAGTATATTGATTAATTAAACATCGGCTATTGGAAGTCAAACATTTGGTAATTCTGACACGGCTTCTGACAAGAGGAAACCCGCTACATTTGTCCTAATGCAGCATGGATTCTTTTATATTTACTTTCCAGCAGACAGGAAAGCATATACCACAGCCTTTAATTGGCCAGTTGTGGTATACTGGTTGGAACGAGAAAAACCCCAGTCAGTTGAATGGATCCACAAAGGTGGTTCAATCCTGCGACGCAAGCACCTCAAGCGAGCACTCAACCGACTGACCTAATTCCAGGCCCTGTTTATGGAGCCTTTTTGATGACTAAAATTGCATATTAAAGGGACTACATTCTGTTTGTTGCCAATTGTAACATACAGACTTTTTGATGACTAAAACTGCACATTAAAGGGACTATATATTCTGTTTATTACCAATTGTAACGTGTTTATGACATCAGACTTTTTGATGACTAAAATTGCATATTAAAGGGACTACATTCTGTTTGTTGCCAATTGTAACATGTTTATGACATACAGACTTTTTTATAACTAAAATTACATACAGACTGTACAAATTATTAAAGATATTATCTTGTTCAGAACATCTGCAATGTCTGTATAAATAAGATATTTGTAGTCATCCTAATGTTTGTAGCAGCCCAAACTGGATCAAATTTCTAATAACTGCACATATTGTACATGAACGTAGGAAAAAAACAAAAACATTACAAAGTAAAATGAAAGCTGACTGCTATAAACATTAACACATGGCTGCAATCACAATGGATATATACAGACACTGGTATTCTGAACAAGAAAATGTCATTGAACTATGTAACGTTAGTCACTAAAAAAAAATGCTAGATGAACACATCTTACAATGGCTGAAAACTCGGGAATATAACACAGAATAAAGGCTGTTACATAATTCAGGGGCAGAAGTGGGGGACATGCTCACCCCCTGCCTCACACCCCCACTCCACCCCACCCCCATTTTTCCAGTTATTTTGCTCAGCAGGCTGTATAAATATGCTTTATTTGAACAGCTGAAATTCAAATTTTTTTTAGAAGAGCATCCTCCCGAACCACACCCCCTTCACTCAAAGAGGTTCAATTTCTATCTCCCAGGACATCACACTGAAAAAGCACCCCCTTTTTCAAATTCCACAGGAAGCCCCCCCAAACAAAAACTGCAAGCTTAATAAATAGCTGGTAACAACCTTGCAGCAAGGTAGTAACTACCACGTTTCGAGCTAGTATTTGGAACCTTTTTACAACCTTGCCGCAAGCTTGCGACGAGCTTCTTGCAACCTTGCGACGAGCTTCCTGCATGCAAGCTTATTCAGTTTAAGCTAGTATTTGGAACCTTTTTACAACCTTGCCGCAAGCTTGCGGGAAGCTTGTTGCAACCTTGCCGCAACCTTGCGACGAGCTTCCCGCAAGCTTATTCAGTTTAAGCTAGTATTTGGAACCTTTTTACAACCTTGCTGCAAGCTTGCGACGAGCTTCCCGCAAGCTTGCGACGAGCTACCCGCACGCTTGCGACGAGCTTCCCGCAAGCTTGCGACAAGCTTCCTGCAAGCTTGCGACGACCTACCTACAAGCTTGCATCAGTGGCAGCCATCTTGCATCTTGTATAATTCTTTAAAAAACACAACAATGGTTTTAAAGTGAAAAACATGAACAGTTAAAACAAAAAAATAGGTGCTACATGTTGTTAAGATACTTAGGCTACAAAATTAGTTTACCTGTCTGATAGACATGTTCCATTTATGTGGGATAGTCTTGACTAAACTAATATGCTAAAAAGCTCCTGGTCCTATATTCTTCTTCTTCTTCTTGTTTTAGGTTATATTCCTCCACTATCTGGAGATCCACACTGTGGTGTAAAGTGATTTGTTTGTTTCTTCTTGTTTTCTTTTTTCTCCTGTTCCACCAAGCAGGATTCAACCAAACTTGGTCCAAATGATCCTCTTATAGATCTGACCAAGAGTTATTATTTTTCAGGCCAATAAAAATTCCAAGATGGCCACCCTGGCCTCTGAATAACTGAGACATTTTTAACTTTTACTCAAGTTCCACCATGCAAATTTAAACCATATGTATTCCTAATGATCCTCTCATGGCCCTGACCAAGTTTGTTATTTTTTCGGGCAGATTTAAAATCAAGATCGCTGCCCTGGCCTCTGATTGACATCGAAATAGGTCAAGAATGGTCATTCAGCTTACCAGGAGGTTACCATATGATATGTCAACAAAGTCGAGAATGGAACTTGGTTCGAGAATGGAACTTGGTTCGCTGCCAATTGTTTGGGGTATTTTTCACAAAAATAACACAACTTAAATTTGTATTAATTGTGTGTTGTTTAATTATAAATTTACACACAGATGTTTTGAGTATAATGAGAATAATGGTATGTACAGTATGAATTATATTATAAACAAGGTATCAGCATATTTATGAAGATATTATAATGCAGTGTTCCTGCCAGAAAGAAATTTCTGGGTATGGCGCTATGGAATTGAATGCAACCACAGTCAACAGGGGGTAGGGGGGGGAGCCTCCCCCAGACAGAAAATGGGTTACGTTTAGGGTTAGGGAACTTTAAGAAAATCATACAGTAATGATAAGAGCAATTACTTGTGTCAAAATTTAACTTTAAATAAAATAAAAAAAATCAGCAAAACAATTTGGGTATGGCGCCATACCTGTTTTACCCTCTGGTAGAAACCCTGTAATGGGAATTGCAGTAGACTCCATTATAAATACATATGTGGTAACCTACATACATGTAGGTTACCAGGCCAGCTATTTATGGTATCCTGTATATATGGGTTATACCATGCACTAGGCTTACTTTTCTATGCCCGACACTAGACCTCATTGATTTATTAATCATCAGCTATTGGATGTCAAACATTTGGTAATTTTTAAACAGTTAGAGAGAAAACCTGCTACATTTTTCCACTGGAATTGGGAAATTGTTTAACTTGCACATTCAGAGCAAGCTGTTGTAGCGCATGCCATTTTTCCATTAGCAGCCAGGGATCTTTTATATATGCACAATCCAACAGACATGATAGCACACACCAGCAATTGTTATATAAGTTGTGGTGCACTGGCTGGAACAGCACAATGGGCAATTGACAGGATGGATCCTAAATAGACCTACCAACCGACCGAGCATAAGGCGAGTGCTTAACCACTGGGCTACATCCCGCCCTCCAATAAATGTGTGGTAACCTTTAATGTCAATGACATGTACTAGCTTGTTCGAGATATTTATTCTATACTGATCCAACCTTTTATATGTTGCTCAGGGCTCAAGTAAAACTCAATTAAAACATGGCCTGCTTTTCTTTCTTAAAGGGACATTCCTGAGTTTGATGCATTGTAAGATGTTTCTCTTAAAGGGACATTCCTGAGTTTGATGCATTGTAAGATGTTTCTCTTAAAGGGACATTCCTGAGTTTGATGCATTGTAAGATGTTTCTCTTAAAGGGACATTCCTGAGTTTGATGCATTGTAAGATGTTTCTCTTAAAGGGACATTCCTGAGTTTGATGCATTGTAAGATGTTTCTCTTAAAGGGACATTCCTGAATTTGCTGCATTGTAAGATGTTTCCGACTAATAAAATATTTCTGAGATTAAACTTGCATATTAAATATATTTTCTTGTATATAATATCATTGCCTGTATATTTAATGTGTTTCTGGTCGTCTTAATATTTGTAAGAAGCCCAAACTGGATTTTGTTTTCAAATAATTTCGTACATACGAAAAAATATATTTTAGGAAATATAATGAAATTTAACCTAGAAACAAATATTAGAACGATCAGAAACACGTTTAATATACAGCCAGTAATATATTATGCATAAAAATATATTTGATATGTAATTACAATCGTTAAAAAGTCTGTTAGTCGATAACATCTTAAAAATTGTTGCAAACTCAGGAATGTCCCTTTAAAAGGTCAAAAGAAGTACCTGTATATCCTGCTACAATGAAACTCCTCTAAACCGGACACCTTCTGGACCAAATAAAAAGTCTGGTTTTAAGAGGTATCCGGTTTAGAGAGGTTCTCATATGTGCAGTTATTTAAAAATGTTTCATGAAAAACTGCCGTTTTTGAGGGGTTACTGTTTACAGAGAGTCCGGTTTTGAGAGATTTCACTGTACAAAAAAAAAAAATGTCTGGATGGAAATAAAGACAGAATGGGGTGAGTGCATGGAGGGTTTGGGACAGTACACTGTGTGAAAAATTAGGATCTTTCAGATGTATTTTAAAGCATCAATTATGGAATTAAAATATAGGTCAGGTCATAGGGTTTAAGAAGCTGCTGTAGAACACGCTTGTCATGGGCACAGGTGTCGACTCACGCCAGCTCCTCTGTCCAGAACAGGAAAGTGGTTGGGGGGAGGGGGTGTGTGTGTGTGAGAGGGCGGGTTGATAGCTGGCAGGGGTGTTTGTAGAGTTACTGAATTTTGAAAAATGTCTCATAGGATTGAGATCAAAGATGAAACTAGTTTGCACAATTTCCTGAGGTAATTTCGGCACATAATTTGGAATTAAGACAACAAAATCATGAGCTAAATAAATGTAGAAGATGAGATTATAATCATACATACATCTTTCACTTGTAGGTCTAAAACATGGGACTAGTTTTCGCTATTCACAGGTTGCAATTTTAAGCCCCGTTACTCCATATATATATATAGAAGGGCTCCTAGATTATGGTAGCCCCACTCCCATGGCTAGTGATATTCAATATTGGGCTAGTAAATAACTACTGTTGACATGCCAGACGGCTAGTGAATTTTGTTTTTGTCAAATGTTGCAGTTAAGTCTATTTTGTAAATATGAATATCCTGCCTTCACCCCAACCCCCAATGTTAGTGTTTTTAACGTCTATCTGCCTCTTTTGGTGACATATCCAACTATTACTACTGTAATTATTTAATAAAATTATATTAACATAAAGTAATGTAGAGCTAGTAAAACAAATTAATTCACTGATCCCATGGCTAGTGGAATTTATAAAAATTCTATAAGCCCTGCTTTTTCTAGACGATGCCATAAACGTGTCGTACCATATATATAACTGTAAATAAAATAAATAGTGTCGTTAAATAAGACATTTCTTCTTTCCTTCTTTCCTCAACAATTATCTTTTCTACATGTCATATAAGTTATAACCGTAAATCAAATATGTTTAGTCCATTGTTAAATTAAAGAGTTTGTCCTTCCTTAAAGGGTAAATACCCTAGTTTTTAAACACTAACACATATTTGTGACTATTATAACCGTTTTTGATAACGTAAATCATACTTTATTTTATTGTTTAGATGTGTTGTTGGTCATCCTGGTGTTTTTAATATCACAAAATGCATTTGTGATATTTTTAAAAACGCACGTGCATCTGAGAAGTAACAGATATGCAGTCGAGTTTTAGTCTATTTTTAGAGGGTATATTTCACCATTTCAAAGTCACAGACTCATGTTTCACTCAATTGTAACTTTATCCAAATGTGCTACAGGTTCGTAGATCAACTAAACTTAGTGTTAATTTTAACGGGTTGAAACTAGGGCATGTCCCTTTAACATAAATACTTTTATCTACATAAAAATTTCACTTAGCACAGCTTTATAAATCTCTCTAATTTGGGTGCTACAGTTGCTGTTGTTTTTCAATCTGTTCTGAGCACAATCAACGTCTTTCTATCGCAGTACTCAATGCTATAAACAGCAGCTGAGCCTGTTGAGGTGTAGATATTCAGAAAAGCATTTCAAGTTCAATTGTAATCTAATTAAATCAGAACATTTCAGTCGGTTTTTTCAAGGTGTAATGTTTTGAGGTCAGTATATAACTGGGGCATGATTATTTCAACATGTATGTGTATTTTTGGCACAATGTTTATCGTCTTCACTTCGGCGCAATTAAAAGCCATTTTATTTACGGTTATATGGTGTCTGACATATGGTTACGGACAACACATATATTGAGAGAGGAAACCCCAGGGGACATTTTAAAATCTTAGGTAACCAGAAGTCAGTTCATGTCAGTTTTACTCAGGTAACAGACTGTTTGGGTACGTGAATATAGTTCTCGTAACCGATCAGTTACGCCTACCTAATCCTAAAACACTTGAACTACGGTTCTGTGCTACATTCGTGGTTCAAATGTATTTAAAAACAAACTGATTTTCACTTGCATTAAGTGATACTTTTAATTTTAGAATGTAATTGTTCACCATGTAACCGATTGGCTGTTCTCGTGATTTTAAAGTTGCATAACAACCACGCGAACAGAACAATGGTTCTCGTGAAATATTATGACCTGAAACCTGCTGTCGCCACTTCATGGGCTACTCTTTTCGATTAGCAGCAAGGGATCTTTTATATGCACCATCACAGACAGGATAGCACATACTATGGCCTTTCATGCATATACCAGTAGTGATGCACTGGCTGGAGCAAAAAATTCCACCACCTGAAAGGTAAAGGTGACACAATAAATTTTATTTGAAACTTCATGTGATTGCTCGCTTAGCCCCATTTCAGAAGAGTGATCTTCAGCTCGCCTAGCATCATTTCAGGAGAGTGATCTTCAGCTCGCCTAGCATCATTTCAGGAGAGTGATCTTCAGCTCGCCTAGCATCATTTCAGAAGAGTGATCTTCAGCTCGCCTAGCATCATTTCAGAAGAGTGATCTTCAGCTCGCCTAGCATCATTTCAGAAGAGTGATCTTGAGCTCGCCTAGCATCATTTCAGGAGAGTTATTTTCGGCTCGCCTCGATTTCTCGCCTAGCACCATTTCAGGAGAGTGATCAGCTGCTTGCCTTGATTGCTCACCTGGCATATTTCAGGGGGAGTGATCTTCAACTCGCCTTGATTGCTCACCTAGCACCATTTGAGGAGAATGATCAGCAGCTAGCCTTGATCGCTCACCTAGCACCATTTCAGGAGAGTGATCTTCAGCTCGCCTTGATTTTGCTTATGGTCAAGATTGTACATGCATCACGTAATCTCTTATCAGTATACTGGCATACGGGTGGGCAATGGCCCACCCCCAATCACACCTCTATTTTTCTCCCATCTCCTTACTTAACCTGACAACATGAAGTGAACACTTTGCTGGAATAATAACATCAGACACAACATGATCCCATAATACCTGAAAAAATCAGGAATGAATTCTCATAGACAGTATATGGGGTCCCAGCCTTCCCCATAAAATATGATCTATGCAAATTGCTTACCAAGATAATCCAATGCAGTTAGTCTAGACCAAGAAAAGTGGGGCGCTAAAAGTTGTCATTAGATTAGTGATCAGTCGTCAGTGGTTACAGAAAGATAATGCCTAACCAACCTGGGAATCTTAACGTTCTAATCAGAGGTTGAGCAAGCCGTTGTGAAGCACATGACCTGAAGTCCTCGAAATAAGCTGTAGTCAACATACAACCCAGGGTTTCTGCCAGAGGGTAAAACGGCTATGGCGCCATACCCAAATTTTGGGGCAGATTTTTTTTTTTAAGTTAACCTTTTGACAAAATTAATTACTCATATCATTACTGTATGATTTTCTTAACCCTAACCCTAAACGTAACCCATTTTCTTTCTGGAGGAGCCCCCCCCCCCCCCCCCCCCCCCCCCATAACCCCATGTTGACTGTGGTTGCATTCAATTCCATAGCGCCATACCAATAAATTTGTTTCTGGCAGAAACACTGGCTATGAAATTGTGTTGTGAATTCCAATGAATTATATTTGTTCCTATTATGTGTTTGTTTTTTGACAGATAAACTATGAGTACTTGATAGTGGCAATGGGATTACAGCTGAACTATCACCATGTAAGTAATGCATGTTTACTCAGTGACGAAACAAAGGAGTGTCCCCGAGTGTCTTGTGATATCATAATTTATAAGCACGAGTTGATAAAAGTATGAAATCCGAGTGCTGATAAATTATGTCGTAACAAGACACAAGGAAGGTATTCAATTTATCATCCATTATGATTCTTTTCATTTGCGACAACTGTAAGCAATGTCAGTAATGTGGCTTGAATGTCACTGTATCTGGCAGCAGTAAACAGTGGCGTGACGTCACTAATGATAGGTTTAGCGTTGAAACAAACACAGTGACGTAGCAAAATGTATGTCTTGTGATTAAAATTTGACCAATCAAGATTATAAGAAGTGATATCTCCTAGGAGAATATCATAAGAGATATTACCTGCCAGAGGGTAAAATGGGTATGGCGTTATACCCCGATATTTTGGCAGATTTTTTTTTTTACGTTAACCTTTTGACAAAATTAATTACTCTTATCATTAATGTATTATTTTCTTAACCTTAACCCTAAACATAACCCATTTTCTTTGTGGGGGAGGCCCCCCATACCCCCTGTTGACTGTGGTTGCATTCACTTCCATAGTGCCACACCCAAAAATTTCTTTCTGGCAGAAACACTGTAACCACAGGGCTCGAACTTAAAAACTTTTTACCTACAGCAATTTTAGTTTTGGGTTTTTGTTTTTTTTTTTTTGGGGGGGGGGGTTTAATTTGCCATAGGTAAAATGCTCAACAACAGTAAGTTTGAGCCTGGATGCTCCCAGTAATTTTAAATCACTAACGTCAGTGTGGTACAGGCCAGCAAACGCCAGAACATATCCTATAACAATGTCCACTATATACAACTCGGAGAGAAGCCAATTCTGGCCGCATGGAACAGAACTACATCAGAAACTCTGGGCACGGTTTCTACAATGTTTATAAAATCCACTAGCCATGGGATCAGTGATTTTTAGAAATTTACTAGCCATGATTAAAAATTCACTACCCCTACTTTACTTTAAGTTAATACAATTTTACTAAATAATAATAATAATCAGATATATATGTCACCTAAAGAGGGAAATAGAGCTTAACAACACTAACTTTGGGGGATGGGGTGATGGCAAGATATTCATATTTACAAAATAGACTTGACTGCAACATTTGACCCAAAAACAATTCACTAGCCCTCGGGCATGGCAATAGTAGTTATTTACTAGCCCAACATTGAATATCAATATAGCCATGGGAGTGGGGCTACCATAATCTAGAAGCCCTGTCTGGGGATCCAGGGAGGACATGCAAACAACTGCCCAATTCATCACTCAAATCAGAATAGCTGTATGAGACAATTTTTACAAATTTAAATGAAGAAGAAGAAATCATTAACTTTTGCAACAAATATAAAAACCAAAAATAGTCCTTTCATTCAACAGTAATAATTTCTATCTATCGGCAAAAAAAATGCCATTGGTGAAGCCCCTGGCCAATGGCAAATCATACTGCAACTGTGGTAATTGCTGTCGATGCCATCGTTAAGTTCGAGCCCTGGACTGATATTTAACAAATAGTTGAAGTATTTTTTTGGCAGGTACTTGCAGCCACTGGACAAAGTTTGAGGGTGAAACTCACACCTTAAAACATTTACCAGTTGACAGTTCGTACATATATTGTAGTAGAGGGCCAGGGCATGGATAGAATAATTTTTGGGGGGAATGGCAAGTGTTTGCTTCTATATTAATAACAAAACCAGGCCTCTAGTAATTGAATATTTGTATAAGGCCAAACAAAAAAATAGGTGTGTTTCCGGTCGACCGACCGTCCCTAGTTTTACCCCCCCACCCCACCCTAAATTTTTTTCTCTCTTAAACTGAAAAAAAAAAAATGAAAAATGAAAAAAAAGAAGTAAAAATAAAAGAGGACAACATCACCAAACAAGAGTATTTCCTTCCTTGCATAATGTTTACGTACTATTATACGATACATTTTGCACATGTAATTCCCTTCCGAAAAACATCGAGAAATTATGGAAAAGCTTTTGTAATAGAGTTCCTTCCCCTGATTAGCTACCACCGAACAGCTTGGTCGGTCACGGAAGTAACCGAATGTATGAACATAGCCTTTTGCACCTACATTTACAAGGACTCTTTCCAAACTCTACATAAACACAGACAAAAAACAACATTTTAAACATGTTTATGCCACAAATCCATATATATTATTTATAGATAATGTTATATAAGTACACACACAAGGAAAGGAAAAAAAAAAAAACCTACCTACCTACCTACCCTAATTTTGGGGGGGAGGGTGCAATCGGAAACACACCTAAAAAAAAAATTGGCCTACGTCATTTATGGGTTACGCAGAAATAAATTCAGGTAACCCATTTACTTTTTGCATATAGCCCGTTATGTCCATGTAAATAATGAGCTAAATTTAATGTGCGAATGGAAAACAGGTTACGCTAAATTAGATTTGTGTGTGAACAACGCACAAATGAAATTGTAGATCTCACTATTTTCAGAGGCCTGAAAACTTAGGGCACCAAACCCAAATATTTTTGCAGATTTTGTTTTTTAAGTTTCAACTTTTTGACAAAATTAATTACTCTTATATCATTATTATATGATTTTCTTAACCTTAACCCTAAACATAACCCATTTTCTTTCTGGGGGAGGACCCCAATATACCCCCTGTTGAGTGTGGTTGTATTCAACGTCACAGTGCCTTTACCAAAAATTTATTTCTTGCAGAAACACTGAGTGACAAATTTAATTTTTTCAGAAGAAGGGCATAAAAGCAACTTGCTATCTATCAAGTTTTCTCAGACAAAAACTACTTAACCTTGGCCTCAAGTCATTTGTTGCATATATGCACAGTGTTCGAGATTAACGGTATCCCGATATCCCGGGGATACCAGAATTTAATTTTGGATACCAGACTTCAAGAACCCAGTATCCCACCGGGATGCCATATAATACTAAATTCTCAGGTGGGATACCAAATTTTGAAATGTTAGCATCCAATTGGGATACTGGCCAAAAAATTTAATCTCGAACACTGATGCATGAACACTTGTTATTGATAATTTCACTATTTCTTATACATGGAATGTGGACCATGTGGGAAGGACCATAACATTTTCTTGCCGTTGACACCGTCTGATTTTCAGGCCATAAGGAGGACAGCCACAACACTTAAATCATTAAGTGGTTTCTCAGTCGGAGATTGCCGAATCCATAAAAAAAAAAAATGTTTTCATTGCTCAAATAAAATATAACTTGTATTGTATGTATCAAACATACAAATGGATACAGGTATGGGACAAAATAGAGGCTGTTAAAATACTGTTAAATTATGTTACGGTAACTGTCATACGTTTTCTGTCAGTTGGTTTTTCGTACACACAAAGCAGGTTGTTTCCTTTGATGTCCAGTGTGCAGACTAATTGTTGGGAGTTTTTTTATGTGTGGGAAAAAAGTGTGCATTTGGAAATAGTGGAGATAGGTGCTGTAAAATATAGTAGGGTGCAGGAAAATAAAGGAGGGCGGAAGAACGTGAAAGGAGGGCAGCAAAATGCTTAAATGGAGCAACGAGAACACTGGGGGTGTTCCCGCCTGTAACATTTTCAAAGATATCTACTTTAGGGTGATATTGTCAGAGTATTAAACCAAAAGGACACTAAAATACAGGCTAACTTTTATTTCATTCTACATTCTTAGAATTAAATATCTTTATCACTCATTTCAACCTGAGCTCCGTTTTGTCTAATTTTGTGCCATTACCAAGGTCGCGGGCTTGTCTATTGCCAACAGCCAACCAATGAAATTGTTGAGTAAACTGAAGCCAAATATGAAAATGTTCTTTATTATTTTTTATACTCGAATAGTTTATATGTATTCATTTTAAAGATATTTTAAATATCATAGACTTATGTTCCTACAGTGCAGGCATCGGTTCTATGGCGATGTATGTAATTTTGCCACTGTGGATGAAAGCATGAATATATAACAGAAGAATGCTATGATCGTACAAAAACAAAAAACATCCAAACCGACAATTGTTTTCTTTCCATTTGCAACATTTGACTAACTAATATTGGGCCATCACTAATCTATTATATAACGCATCCATGACATTAATATACCTACCGATATTATTTTTATTCAAGTTAAATAATAAGTTTAATGCGATTTTTTTCTGTACACTGGCTCCCCAAAAGTGTTACTGTACTAGTAAAGTAAATGTAATGCAAAACGGCAGTCTTAATGTGGGTAGCAGACGTTTCGTCCACAAGCCAGTTCGCCACAAACCGGTTCGACCCCACTACATGCATATGATGAAATCGTGCATATGTGGCAATGTATCTACATAAAAAGTAACATTGGTCCCAAGTTTGTTTGTCACTTTATTGCTAATCTGTAGATGGGAGTCTTAAACTGTAATAGAATATTTGCTAATAAAGTGGGGTTTTTTGGTGAACTTGTTGATGATTTTTGATGTGTGTAGGTAGGTAGTCTTTTTATGAGGAAGTTCCAATTCACATATAAATAATGATATACTCATTTGTATTGTCATTTTTCAAATATATGTCAAACATGACATTTTTTGCACTGTTTAAAATTACTTTTATGAAAATGATGTTTTCGCATGCTTTAAATTATTGTTTTGAAAAGGGTGTTTGCACACATAAAAATGAAAATATCAGAAAAATATTTCCATTAGGTTGGTCGCCCTGAAAATATGACACCTCTGCTTGAGACTTTAATTGAGGTCATGGCAATGCCATACTAACTGCATGCATGTGAATCGTGATGTCATTAATGATTTTAGTCCAGTCTAGATTTTAGTCTTGTTTTATATAACTCATAAGGAGGGTGCCGATTCTTGCTATATACTATATTGCCACTACCACCCTTATTCTTGGTTAGTATGAAGTGGGGAAAGAGAGGGGTGGGGCCCCTACACTAGATATTGTCAGATACATGTGCAGGAATCTTAGCTAGGGGTCTCGACTGTGATGACCAAAGTTTATTGGGGAGGGCTGAGCCATGCTCCCACAAAATATATTGGAAAAAAAATGAAAATATGCTCAAGAAGGGAGGGGTGTCGATTCCTAAAACCCTCCCCTGGCAAGGCTGCGCACATCCCTGTTTGCCCCCCCCCCCCCCCCCCCGATGTTCCTACTGGCCTGTGACCGTTTCGAGAAGTAGGCAACTACAGTTTAGTTTTTAACTTGGCCTTACATTGTTACAATTACACGCTCTCACCCACCCTGTTAGGTTGTATGAAAGTTGTCTAATAAAACCTAATAGTACGATTTAGAGTACCTGGTTAACCTGACAACATGAAGGGAACACTTTGTTAGGAGTGCCAACAGCTATCGTGATGTGTCCCGCGATAAAAATATTTTAAAAAACTGCGTGACTTTTCAACGATAGTGTGTATGTACACCACGCTTTATAACCCACCGTCGTATTTATAAGTCTTACAAATGACGTGTACTTACTTCGGCGGGATCAATAACTGCTATCTGTCCCTTGCCAAGTTTTCTGGCGAACTTTGCAGCTGTACTGCACCCTCCGGCGCCGCCCCCCACCACAACCAACTTGTATGATTTCCTCTCCCTCACAGTCGAAGTGGAAAAGCATTTTGTGCCGAGAGTGATGCATTTTGCGCCCTGCAGCGTTATCAACGCTTTTAAAGTCGCCATAATAGCTAGTCTATGCGAAAAAGTTATGAATGTAAAATCCACACGAAATGACAAGACCCGATTAAACAATTATATAAATTCACAACACAACCAGCCCTACATATCCAACTCCGTAAAATGGTGACGTAATTTATTTTCTCCGTTCGCTCGCTCGCTACCGTTATCTCGACAGTGATTGGGCATCGATTCTGCAGTACCGATAAGAACGACCAATGAAAATTTATCACCCATTCGCGACAGCTGCGGAAGGGGTTAACTGTAACAACCTCGTTTTCAACGTTGTTCTTTGTACGTTTATGTAGTATTATTTAAAGTGTCTGAATGGCTTTTTGAGCCATTAACCATTCATGACATTTGAGCTTGAGTAGTTATGTGTGCATGTGAACTTCACACTAGATTTGTATTAAATGGTCACGGTATTTATTTCAATACTACAAAACACAGTTAAACTAGCAACAAATGGGCCTAATGAAATCTATAGTTATAACCGATTGGATATGAATCAGTTTTTTAATTCTAGATCAAAGCTCTCACAAAATTAGTGTTTTTATTATTTCTTTTAATCAGTGAATCATTATTAAAAATATATATGACACTAACGTTAAAAACTTAAAGTTTAGAATAAATAAAAACAAAGCCTTTTTTTTTCTTTTCTGTTTTTTTTCAACCAGTCGGTGGGGTGGTGGTGGGCAGGGGGAGGGCGGGGTGTAACAACAATATAAATGACCTAGGTCAGAGGCCTTGAAAAAAGCTCATGTGTCCAAACACGACGTCACGATGCCGGTTCACGCACACTTAATTAGCTCGAGTGTCCTCTACCCGGCCTTGTCTCCCGGGACACGCGAAGTCAGAGGACACGAAAGCTATTAAACATGCACTGTCGCCATTAGTGCTTATATATATATATATATATATATATATATTATGTTTGACGACGCCACTAAATCATACTGGTATATCAATCGTCGGCTATTGGATGTCAAGCATTTGCAGTGGGCTACATACATATATAGTGGGTTGCTCCCCATCCCCATATGGGTTGTCCCCCCCCCCCCAATATGGGTTGTTCCCCTAATATAAAATCTTGGCTACGCCAGTGAACATTTGGTAATTTTGACATATAGCTTTAGAGAGGAAACCCGCAAAATGTTTTCCCCATTAGTAGCAAGAGATCTTTTACAATACACCATCCCACAGACAGGATAGCACATACCACGGCCTTTGATATACCAATCGCGGTGCACTGGCTGGGACCAGCGACGGGGATGGATCCTAGATCGACCGCACACCAGGCGATCGTTTAACCACTGGGAATAATTAAACGATCCCTTGCTGCTATTAAATCGATGGAACAAGAGTAATTAGCCATGAAATGGCATCGGGGGGGGGGGGGGGGGGGGGGGGTCTCTGTCATTTTCTAGCAGCAAGTGTCGCAATTATTGTATATTTAGACCTACTCAATGAATATAGCCATTTAAATAAAAGCCGCTGATTAAATGTGTCTGGCGCGGTGCAAAACTTGGATTTTTTTTTATGATTTTTTTTTTTTTTTTTTTTTATGCGGGTGGGGATGCAGGAGAGACACTGATCTCCAAATGAAGACAAGCATTACCACCCTCCCCAGTTGCAGGGCGGTAGCTAGGATTTTGTTTGGGGGGGGGGGGGGACTGAGTAGTTAAACGTCTAAAACTCCTAAAACGGTTAAGAACAGAATTTTCTACAACGGCCCCGAGTTGAAAGTCGAATTAATTAATGGAAACACACACACACAGAGAGAGAGAGAGAGAGAGAGAGAGAGAGAGAGAGAGAGAGAGAGAGAGAGAGAGAGAGAGAGAGAGAGAGAGAGAGAGAGAGAGAGAGAGAGAGAGAGAGAGAGAGAGAGTTTACGACACCCTGGGTTTGTACTTGTGCGTAGTTTGGGATCGGGGTGACATTTGCTAAACAATAAATGGCCTTCTGTATAGCCAGCCACAAGGACGGATGGGTCACGCCTCACCATGGTACTTATTCCGTGACCTTTTTGTTTTTGTTCTTCTTCCACGAAACCTTACTGCACTAACAATGACCAGTTCAGAAAGTCGAGCGCTCGCGAACAACTCGACTGGTACCATCGACTTCTATCATCCAACGTTAGGCACAACAGCAAGCTTAGTAAGCGACCGTGATTGGTCGCCTTCTTTGTTTTTTTATGTTGTTGGGTTTGTTTGTGTGGGGATTTTTTTTTTTGGGGGGGGGGGGGTTTGGGGGGTTGTTGTTTGGTGGGGGGGTTGCTCTTCGTTTTTTTGTTTTTTTGTGTATCTTTTTTAATGGGGGTTGGTATAGTTTTGGGTCCTTTTTTCTTTCTTTTTGTTTTCTTTCTTTTTTTAGGGGTGTGGTTGCCTTATTCTATATAAATATAGATTAAAATATGGCGTATGACCATCGCCACTAGAGCCTAGAGGATGTGATCCTTCACTAAAGATTGCGTCACCCCCCCCCCCCCACACACACACACACACACACACACACACACACAAACACCAGATATCGTCCTAGGCTACACCCTAAAACCCCACCTTACACATGTATACGAATAATACAACAGTAGAATGTCTTCCATTCTAATAATAACTAACGCTTGGTAGTGCTAGCTCTATACGCCTCAATGTATTTGCTTTGCTCTCGCCGTCCGAAAAGTAAACACTACACAGCTTGAGGCAAACTAAACTTACAATAATAGTATTATTGATCCCGATGCTAGTGAATAGCGCGTACTTTGGAAGCCAGTTTTTACGAGTAATGTTATTCGTTTAAAAGACACACTTTATAATAAAGCTCCGCTGATATATAAACATAAAACAAACTAAACATTCGGCTGGTATATTACTATTGCACGCGATAAAATGCTATACTGATACATAAAAATAAATAAAAAATAAACGCGAACTTTAACTTTAGTTTTCTTAAAATTCTTAAAGGCGCTCAATCACGGATGGTTGACCTATTTATTGACCTAACAAAGTATTATATGACAATATATACATTTGATTTGTACCTATTTGTACCTAAAACTACTTTATTGAACCATCTACATAACCAGCATATTCCACTTATCATTGATATTTTATTATTTTTTTTTAATAATAATTGAATTATGTCAACGGTCCATAATTCAGAGAAAAATAACGGCTATTTGGACAGCAGAGGTGTGACGTATTATTTTGAGTAACGTGACGGGCATCACCCGAATAACCGCAGTGTCAACACGATTTACCAAGCTCGTGTAACGAGAACGCTTGACCGTCCTCTGCGACGTAGGGTAAATAGAAAATTGTGTGACTATATATACGACGGCCGTGTATATGGCCTCCGCTAACGAGGGCTGGGTATATTCACAGCAAAAATGTATATAGGCGGTAAATAAGTATATTTGATTGATCCATATTACTGAACCATCTGGAGTAGGAGGAACACATACTAAGTACTGTACGAACTGGGCGTTTACTGAACAGGCGAGACGGGGGTCAATAAAACTCAAGGGGCAATAAAACTCAAAATACATATTTTTTTATACCAGTAACGCTGAGACCACTCCCGGGTAACCCTCTAAATTTATGTAATGTTTCTGTAACAACCGCCACCACCCACCCCACCGCGACATGATTTTACCAACATTATAATACATGTAATAATAATAATGATAATAATAATAATAATAAATGGTGAGTTCATGTTCCGACTTATTATTATTTTATTTCAGCGTATTCGCAGTTATTTTTGTCATGAAATAATTTATTGTTTTATTATTTTATTATATAGCCGGCCCGCATTTGCCAAGTCTCTATATACGGCGGTCGTTTATAAAAAATATAATTCTAAAATACATTACACGGTTGTCGTATATATAGCCTCATCACTACGAGTCTGTGTTGCCGTATTTTTTATAACTTTTCACAAGAAGAGTTCCAAATTTTAAAAAAGAAGCGTGTCATGGAATTCCATCGATCGTAGTTCGATTAAAATGTTTTGGATCATACAATAACTAGGTTTGGTATTCCAAATGAAAGTAATTTCCATTTATAACCTATATTTAGAAAAATAAGGTCCACTAAATCCGTGAGTGAGCGCCTTTAAGGGCCTTTAGCCCAATAGTAACATGCTCGCCTGCTGCTGTCGGTTTAGGATAGATCCAACGTTGGTGGACCCATTGTGCTATTTTTTTTTCTAGCCAGTGCACCACGACTGGTATATCAAAGGCTGTGGTAGGTGCTATCTTGCCTGTGAGATGGTGCATATAAAAGACCCCTTGCAACTAATGGAAAACTTTAGCAGGTTTCCTCTCTAAGACTGTGTCAAAATTACCAAATGTTTGACATCCAATAGTGAATAATTAATAAAATCAATGTGCTCTAGTGGTGTCGTTGAAACAAAACAAACTTTAACTTTGTTAGATAATTATTATTGCACACGATAAAATATTATATTGAAAAACAAAAAAAGTCGCGAAGTTTAAATTTGGTTTTCTTTTAGTCATCTAAAATTATATAGCTTGTATCCCATTAGGTTTTTAGTTGGTAAAATTATTAAAGGGACAGACCCTAGTTTTTAAACACTAAGGCATATTTTTCACTATTAGAGCTGTTTATCAGCACTCAATCTAATTAAAATTAGCTCCACTATTATCTGTGGATCTAACAGCAGCCCGTTGGAGCTCATGTCCAGTTGACCTTTCATTCGACCAATCAAAACCTTACTTGCAAAATCAACCAGTGATTTGAAAAGAATTTTAAAACATTCGGCGTTATGCCGAGGGTAGCCTATACGAAATAATTCGGGTGATTACGAAGTATGCCGGAAACTAATTGCAATATAAAATTTTATTTAAAATTCGTTTCAAGACGAAAAACAACAACCGTGATGGTATAGCCATAAAATCTGTTTATACTAGTATATAATCCAGAGTTTATTACTGCACTTTTCCCCCTATTTTTTCAATGTTGAAATAGACCAACAAGTTCGCCTATTGCATAACTAGTCTCGCCAGATATTTTTAGAATTTGTATGCTCCCGAATAACGCTATAAAAGGCGAAGTGTAATTGGTCGATATTTAAATTGTTATTTATAGATGAAATGTGAACTGGACATGGGAGTCCACGAAATGCTGTTAGATCTACTGGCTAGACCCAGTAGAGCTAATTTTAATCAGATTGATCAGCACTGAAATCAAACATTATTTATATTTTATTGTTTAAATATCTATTTCCGTACAATCGAAGTGTTTCTGGTCATCATAATGTTTCTAATACCACAAAATGCATTTTTCATATTTTTTAAAAACGCACGTGTGTCTGAGAAGAAACGGTTATGGAGTTCTAGTCTATTTTTAGTATATTTCCCTGTTTTAACGTCACTGACTCTTATTTCACTCAATTGTAACTTTATCCAAATGTGTTACAGGTCTGAAGATTAACTAAGGGACCGTCTCGAAATTTCATCCCTTTTCCAAATTTCATCTCTTTTCCCAAAACGAATAACCCGCGGAAGGTGGGGAAGGGGGTAAAACACCTTTGCGGATAAAAAGTCGAAAATAGAAGTGTAAAAACGTTATTATTATTATTTTTGTTGTTGTTGTTGTTGGGTTTTGGGGTTTTTTGGTTTTTATTGTTTTGACTGAATCATATTAATAAAAGTCACCTAAATACCTTTGCCATGCGTCTGTTATTTGTTTACTGACTGTAGGAAGATACATCTTGTAAATTTCGTCCTACAACTTTTGTGGCCCAAAACAAATCAACACCTTTTTCCCTGACTAAATTCATTTGAAGGGGGGAGTGGGGACAGGAGTGAAAAGTGTTAGAGAGTTATTCGTTTTGGGAGAAGTGGTGACATTTTGAGACGGTCCTTAACCTTAGTGTCCATGTTTACGGGTTAAAACTAGGGTCTGTGACTGAATTTTTTATTCCCATTTCCATATTTGTTTATTTACCAAATTACTTTTATCATAAAATAAAATATATATTAAAATGTTCACATATCATTTGTTGTTTGGTAAATATCATCTACAGATTAGAAGTGTGTTATTAAGACTCTACACGTACCCTCATATATATGATATGTATATAATACAGTATGACCTTGTACGTAATACAAATGAAATAATAATATATGGTCCTGTACAGTTTACAGGACCGTACCCTCCGGGGATAGGGGGAGGGGGGGGGGCAGTTGTCCTCCTGAGAATCTCACTTGTTTTCTTTCTTTTTGTTTTACTCCATAAAATAGCATACACATCTCAGTTTAATTTGTATAGTGTTTCATTTGTTTATAAAATGTAATGCCCCCCCCCCCCCCCCCCGGATTTTGATCAGGGTACGGCCCTGGTTTAATAGGGGTGGGGTCTAGCTCAGTCGGTAAAGAGTTCTCCTGTATATAATATATGTTAAAATGTTTGCACATCTTTGGTTGTTTACCGGCCTCGGTTAGGCCATCGGTCTACAGGCTGGTAGGTACTGGGTTCGGATCTCAGTCGAGGCATGGACTTTTTAATCCAGATACCGACTCTAAACCCTGAGTGAGTGCTCCGCAAGGTTCAATGGGTAGGTGTAAACCACTTACACCGACCAGTGATCCATAACTGGTTCAACAAAGGCCATGGTTCGTGCTATCCTGCCTGTGGGAAGCGCAAATAAAAGATCCCTTGCTGCTAATCGGAAAGAGTAGCCCATGTAGTGGCGACAGCGGGTTTCCTCTCTCAATATATGTGTGGTCCTTAACCATATGTCTGACGCCATATAACCGTAAATAAAATGTGTTGAGTGCGTCGTTAAATAAAATATGTCTTTCTTTCTTTGGTTGTTTGGTAAGTATCATCTGCAGGTTTCAAGTGTGTTGTTAGACTCTACATACCCTTCCTTACACATGACCTGTAATACAGTATGACCTTGTACGTAAAAAAAAAATAAAAAAATAAAAAAATACATAATGGTCTTGTGCACAGTTTAATCGGGGTGGGATCTAAGGTTAATTTGGTTTGTTTAACGACAACAAAATGTAATATGAACACAACAAAATATGACAACAAATTGTAATATGAACACAACAAAATATGACAACAAAATGTAATCTGTACACAATTAAATATGATGTGTATATAAAACGTAATATGAACACAACAAAATATGACAACAAAATGTAATATGAACACAACAAAATATGACAACAAAATGTAATATGAACACAACAAAATATGACAACAAAATGTAATCTGTACACAACTGAATATGATCTAAACACAATAAAATATTATTCGTACATATTGAAGTGTGACCTGCATACAATGAAATGTGATATATATGTACCTATCAGATATGGTGTGTATATAATACAGTATGACGTACGTAAAATATAATCCAAAGACAATGAAATATGATCGCTACAAAATATAATATGATCTGTATACAATAAAATACGATATGAACACAATGCAATACGATATGAACACAATGCAATACGATATGAACATAATAGAATATGGAATTGGAATTCAGAACACAATGGTATATGATTTGAACGCAATGAACATTGCTTTTCTTGGAATTCAGAACACAATACTATATAATCTGAATGCATTTGTCTCTGTTTTTAATGGAATTCACAACACATTACTGTATGATCTGAACTCGGTGACCTTTGCTTTTATTGGAATTCAGAGGAGAATAATATATAATCTCAATGCAGTGATATTTGCTTTTATTGGAATTCATAACACAATGATATATTATTTGAATTGAACGCAATGAACCTTGCTTTTATTGGAATTTAGAAGACAATGCTATATAATCTGAATGCATTCGTCTCTGCTTTTAATGGAATTCACAACACAATGCTATATGATCTGAACTCGGTGACCTTTGCTTTTATTGGAATTCAGAGGACAATAATATATAAGCTGAATGCATTGTTTTTTGCTTTTACTGGAATTCAGAACACAATGATACGTGATTTGAACGCATTGATCTCTGTTTTCATTGGAATTCAGAACACAATGATACGTGATTTGAACGCATTGATCTCTGTTTTTATTGGAATTCAGAACACAATGATATATGATTTGAACGCATTGATCTTTGCTTTTATTGGAATTCAGAACACAATGATATATGATTTGAACGCATTGATCTCTGTTTTTATTGGAATTCAGAACACAATGATATATGATTTGAACGCATTGATCTTTGCTTTTATTGGAATTCAGAACACAAAAATATGTGATTTGAATTCAACGAACTTCGCTTTAACTGGAATTCAGAATACAATTATATGACATCTGAACACATTGATCTTTGTTGTTTGTATTAGAATTTCGAGCACAATAATACTAGTATATCATCTGAACTCGATGAACCGTTCTCTTATTGGAATTTCGAGCACAATAATACTAGTATATCATCTGAACTCGATGAACCGTGCTCTTATTGGAATTTCGAGCACA
Organism: Gigantopelta aegis; assembly: GCF_016097555.1. Taxonomy (NCBI): domain Eukaryota; kingdom Metazoa; phylum Mollusca; class Gastropoda; order Neomphalida; family Peltospiridae; genus Gigantopelta; species Gigantopelta aegis. The sequence goes on from NC_054703.1 coordinate 2,173,242, forward strand.
ATAATACTAGTATATCATCTGAACTCGATGAATCGTGCTCTTATTGGAATTCAGACAGGATGTGCATGGACACATGGAAGGGTGGGATCTAGCTCAACAGGTAGAGCGCTCGCCCGAGGTGCTTGCGTCGTAGGATCTAACCAAATCAGTGTATCCATTTTTGTATTTTTTGTTGTTGTTGTTGTTGCCGTTAGTAGCAAGGGATCATTTATATGCACCATTCCATAGACAGGATAGCGCATACCACGGCATTTGATATACCAATCGTAGTGTACTGGCTGGAGCGAGAAACAGCTCAAACCGACCGCTTATCATGTGAGCGTTTTACCACTGGGCTACGTCCCGCTCCTCCCATGGAAATCATGCCACGACATTCGAACGGTGCGGAGGACAACCAAGGAGGATTGGTAAGGTGGTGGTGTGCTGTCGTGCGTAACGCACAAGGCTATTAGTAAAGACACGTTCGGTAATTCAACACAATGGTACGTAATGTTCAAATGGTGTGACATAAAAAAATTTGACAAATGAGATACGAACGTGAAAGCCTTATCGTCCGATATTATATGATGACATGTTCACACTAATTAGTTTTTTAAGTAGGCTAAGCCACGGTGTTAAAGGTGCCAACCTCGACTTTTAAGAATTGGATTTGTTATGTAAATGTATTTGATATGCGACAGATGCAGAGACAGACGTACAGAGAAAGGGCAGACAGACAAATAGCGACAGATGGAGAGAGTGAGAGAGAATCAGATAGTGGCAGAGAGTGGGGGACAGAAAGAGAGACAGAGACAAAGAGAGGGAAGACGAGGAGAGAGAGAGAGAGAGAGAGAGAGAGAGAGAGAGAGAGAGAGAGAGAGAGAGAGAGAGAGAGAGAGAGAGAGAGAGAGAGAGAGAGAGAGAAAGCGAGAGGATGAGAGAGAGAGAGAAGGGGGATGAGAGGGGGAGACAGAAAGAGATGAAAAAGGATGAGAAAGAGATTAACTGACGGAGAGAGAGAGAGAGAGAGAGAGAGAGAGAGAGAGAGAGAGAGAGAGAGAGAGAGGGGGGGGGGGGGGGTGGAGAAGGGGCACAGAAGGCTTGAAATGGCGTATTTAAAGATCTGAAATTCAAACTCCAGGTTGTACTATACCAAACAAAATGTCATAGGCGATCATGTTAACGTTTGTGTTTCAAAAAACTCTATATACGATATATCAACCAAACTAAATTAATGAATGGACGAATGTTTAACGACACCTCAGGACGAAAAATACATCGGCTATTGGGTGTCAACCATGGTAAATGCAAACACGAAATGAAATAAATAAGGAAGTGTTTTATTTAACGACGCACTCAACACATTTTATTTACGGTTATATGGCGTCGGCCATATGGTTAAGGACCACACAGATATTGAGAGAGGAAACCCGCTGTCGCCACTTCATGGGCCAATCCTTTCGATTAGCAGCAAGGAATCTTTTATATGCACCATCTCGTAGACAGGATAGCACATACCACGGCCTTTGTTACACCAGTCGTGGTGCACTGGCTGGAGCGAGAAATAGCCCAATGGGCCCACTGACGGGGATCGATCCCAAACCGACCGCGCATCAAGTGAGCGCTTTACCACTGGGTTACGTCTCGCCCTCGCACAAAATGATGAACCACATAAATATAAAAAAAATCAACACGAAATGATGAACCACATAAATATAAAAAAAATCAACTGTTAAATTAATCAACCATATATTACCCATAAATATTAGTACTACAACCCCTACCTCAAAGTATTAACTGAAGAAAATGGTACCTTTCATGGCTCATTTTCGGTATTACCTGATGTTTTTAAAACACCCCCAAGTTTCACACAACATTTAAAGGGACATTCCTGAGTTTGCTGCACACACACACACACACGCACACACGCACACACGCACACACGCACACATACACACACACACACACCGTTTCTATTTGACATTCCGCTGTTCGTGCTGTATTACTAGTGTCATACGTCGCTATTCTGACATTCATCTGAGATAAATAAAAACAAATTAATCAATACCACGCATTATCTATGACTAAATAACTCGAGGAAACTGAAGCTGCAGTGTGTTCATAAATACACGTACGCCGTATAAACAGCAGCGTTCTGTTAGACTAGATTCACATTATAACAGATCATATAAAATCGACCAAACTGATTAAAATTAGCTCTACTGGGTCTACCAGTAGATCTAACAGCATTGCGTGGACTCCCATGTCCAGGTGACATTTCATCTATAAATAACAATTTTAATATCGACCAATTACACTTCGCCTTTAATTTTATAGCGTCATTCGGGAGCATACAAATTCTAAAAATATCGGGTGATACTATTTATGCAGTAGGCGAACTTGTTGGTCTATTTCAACATTGAAAAAACGGGAGAAAGTACAGTAATAAACTCTGGATTGTATACTAGTATAAACAGATTTTATGGCTATACCATCACGGGGTTTTTTTCGTCTTGAAACGTATTTTATATAAAATGTTATATTGCAATTAGTTTCCGGCATACTTCGTAATTCATCCGAATCATTTCGTATACCCTCGGCATAATCCCGAATGTTTTTTAAAAATTTCAAATCACTGGCATGATTTTGCAAGTAATGTTTTGATTGGTCGAATGAAAGGTCAACTGGACATGAGCTCCAAAGAGCTGCTGTTAGATTCACATGTAATAGTGGAGCTAATTTTAATTAGATTGAAAATCGACGAATCCACAAAACCTTGCAAGTTGACTGGATTGGGTCATTGGAGACAGATGAGTTGCACAAAGACGGCAAATTTGTCGACAACATCCCGTACGAGACAGGGGGCATGGGGGCCAGTATCCCCCAAGTGCTGGAGCAAAATCTCAAATTCGGGCACAAATAATGGAGATATTCGGGGGAAATGTGCTAACCTGAGACCTTTTTACCACGCGTTTCCATCATTTCACTAGCAATATTAGTTATAATCCATATAAAAATGAGAAGTGATTCGTTCACAACGCTATATATCTGTTTGCAGTAATGCTAATATGAATAAATGTTGTTATACAAATTCGGGCATTTTCGTTTAATTCGGGGAAAACGCAGCCTGCCCCCGCAATGGGAGCCCGTACACCTATGTGTGAGACCGTACGCCTATGTGTGAGACCGTACACCTATGTGTGAGACCGTACGCCTATGTGTGAGACCGTACACCTATGTGTGAGACCGTACGCCTATGTGTGAGACCGTACACCTATGTGTGAGACCGTACGCCTATGTGTGAGACCGTACACCTATGTGTGAGACCGTACACCTATGTGTGAGACCGTACGCCTATGTGTGAGACCGTACGCGTATGCATACGCCTAACCTAACGTTAAGCATCTTCATAAATCAAGGCTAATATTCGTTCCTCGTATTCAGCCTTGATACATGTAGTCAAGATTACTGATACTAGCACTACTAGCGCCCTCTATTGGAAGAAAATTTGTAACACCGATTATGTCCCTTACACGATGACATCGCTGACCAATCACAGCATCGGTAACATGTGACAATCTTGAAAGCAATATCAAAAATCAACCGCCGAAACCTTTTTTTTTTAACATATCGTGACAAACACGACACGTTACCACGGACGCTGACGCTGCCATTTTTGTTTACAATAACAACGGAATCTATAAGGAGCGTTGCGATTCGTTGCAATCAGATCTCATCGCATCCAATGAAATTTAAGCATTTTGTGGCACGATTTCTTGACAACATGTATCAAGGCTGAATACGAGGAACGAATATTAGCCTTGATTTATGAAGATGAACGTTAAGCGGCGTCCTCAGGTTACGATTTTTGTAATAACTATTTGTAGTTGCGATTTATAGTAGGGAATGTAACCCGTGCAAGACTGAGGAAAGTTTAGATGAGGTGACAGTGTGGTGACCGTACACTGGTCTTGCCTCAAACAATTTGACCACCGTATAGATCGTTAGCCCTCATTAGAATAGTCTATACACACGGCCGCCGTTCATATAGCCACTTCTGTGTTAAGTAACAAATATGGCGACCTCCATCAGGGTTGTAATCATGGAATTCATCTTTGTAACTAAGCAATATTTAGCGAGATGTGTGTATGGTAGTTGACTGGATTTTATATGAGGGTAAACAAAGATCCTTATGAAGTACAGCATGGGGTACATGGAAGGAAATAGTTTATTTAACGACGCACTCAACACATTTTATTTACGGATAAATGTCGTCGAACATATGGTTAAAGACCACACAGATATTAAGGGAGGAAACCCGCAGTTGCCACTTTATGGGCTACTCTTTCCGATTAGCAGCAAGGGACCTTTTATATGCACTATCCCATAGACAGGATAGCACATACCACGGCCTTTGATATATCAGTCGTGGTGCACTGGCTAGAGCGAGTACATTGGGTACAAAGGTTATAGGATCGAGCCTTTTCACAAATCCATTGGGTTTTTGCCGTCCCAATCACTGCTATATCAAAAGCCGTATTATGTACTGCCCTGATTGTCAAAATAAAATATGCATATAAAAGATATCTTGCTACTAATGGAAAACTATTGAAGATTTCCTTTGAACACTATGTATCCCAATTACCTCCAGTGGTCAATAATTAATTAATCAATGTGCTCTAGTGGTGTCGTTACACAAAACAAACTTTAAACTCTAACCATTATTAAAATTTTGAGATAGTGCCTTTAAGATTTTGATACGTCTGCACTTTGGCTGTACAGACGTGGCTACCATTACGAAAGGTTACGGAATGGCTCCAGATAGCATCTACTACACACCCTTGTCCTCTGATGTCTGGTAACCCGGGCCACCAGGCTGAATAAGGTGCGCGATGACTTGGGTTACAGTAACGTTCTGTATTAATGCTAGCTGCAACGCGTGCAGAACGTGTACACTAGTAACAACCTAACGACGCCTCCCGACTCCTCCGCCTTGCCAAAAAAAAAAAAAAAAAAAGACCATTACAAAACGAATGTTACCGGCAGAAAGAAATAAGGGACCATTTGATATTGTAGACCGATTGGTGGTGTAATGTATATTATAAACTACAAAGAAGTAATGTGAGATTGAATGTCAGTAATGTGAGATTGAATGTCAGTAATGTGAGATTGAATGTCAGTGACACAGTTAACTTCCTGACCGGGTCCCAGTGGTAAATTGCTTGCTTGATGCGCGGTCGGTTTGGGATCGATCCCCATCAGTGGGCCCATTGGGCTATTTCTTGTTCCAGCCAGTGCCCCACGAATTGAATATCAAAGGCTGCGATATGTGCTGTTCTGTCTGTGGGATGGTGCATATATATATATATATATATATATATATATATATAAAAGATCCCTTGCTACTAATGGCAAAAAATGTAGCGGGTTTCCGTTCTAAGACCGGCCTCGGTGGCGTCGTGGTTAGGCCATCGGTCAACAGGCTGGTAGGTACTGGGTTCGGATTCCAGTCGAGGCATGGGATTTTAAATCCAGATACCGACTCCAAACCCTGAGTGAGTGCTCCGTAAGGCTCAATGGGTAGGTGTAAACCACTTGCACCGACCAGTGATCCATAACTGGTTCAACAAAGGCCATGGTTTGTGCTATCCTGCCTGTGGGAAGCGCAAATAAAAGATCCCTTGCTGCTAATCGGAAAGAGTAGCCCATGTAGTCGCGACAGCGGGGTTCCTCTCAAAATCTGTGTGGTCCTTAACCATATGTCTGACGCCATATAACCGTAAATAAAATGTGTTGAGTGCGTCGTTATATAAAACATTTCTTTCTTTCCTTTCTAAGAAAATGTAAAAATTACCAAATGTTTGACACCCAAAAACCGATGATTAATAAATCAATCCTGACACTGCTATGTTTGTGATCTGTGACAATAATAAAAAAAATTAATAATAAAAAAATTAAAAAATTAAAAATTAAAAAATAAATCAATGTGCTCTAGTCGTGTCATGAAACAAAACAAACTTCTTAACCCTGAATATCAGTAACACGGTTTTAACTTCCTGACCCCATGAATGAGGGTCTTGGCTGCCGTCACTGTTTTTGTCACGGGCGTTCAGGTCGTGGTTCGCTGTTATAGCTGTAAGTTTAGTAACAGTCGATGGAACACCGATGCACGCAACGCTATATAGCCGTTGTTCATGTATATAAACTCACTTTTGATGGAACAGGCCCGTACGCAGGGGTGGGGGGTGGGGGGTGCGACGGGTGTGTACGCACCCCCCAAAATTACTAAAGGTCCACTTTTCTCTATTCAATTTAAATAATGTTACGTAATCGTTGTTGTTTTGAGGGGTTATTTTTATGTTGATTGGTCCCATCATGAGCAATTCGCACCCACCCATTAAAAATCCTGCGTACGGGCCTGTGGAACCAAGTGTTTTTTAGACGAAATTGCACAAGTTTTCGGTGAATGTGACATGACAATTATTCAATGAATACCATTAAAGGCATATTGTCACAGATCACTGACCTATTTAATTGTCTAACAAAGTATTACTGGAACAAAAATAATTTGATTTGTTCCTTAATGTACTTTATTTAATCATCTTCATAACCACCATACTCCATTTATTAATGATATTTTGTAAAAAAATTTATTGAATTATGGCAATGGTCCATAATTCAAAAACTAAAATTGCCGAGAGGGTTGACATGGATTTCACTCCATCATGGTTCATTTTAGGTGATGCGATAGCTAGATTTGGTTTCCAACAATTAATGTAATTTTTATTTATTATCCATTTTTAGAGAAATAAGGTCCTTAAATCCGTGATAGTATGCCTTTAAACGATATAGGTAAAAGAAAGAAAGAAAGAAAGAAAGGAGGAAATGTTTTATTTAACGACGCACTCAACACATTTTATTTACGGTTATATGGCGTCAAACATATGGTTAAGGATCACACAGATTTTGAGAGGAAACCCGCTGTCGCCACTTCATGGGCTACTCTTTCCGATTAGCAGCAAGGGATCTTTTATTTGCGCTTCCCACAGGCAGGATAGCACAAACTATGGCCTTTGTTGAACCAGTTATGGATCACTGGTCGGTGTAAGTGGTTTACACCTACCCATTGAGCCTTGCGGAGCACTCACTCAGGGTTTGGAGTCGGTATCTGGATTAAAAATCCCATGCCTCGACTGGGATCCGAACCCAGTACCTACCAGCCTGTTGACCGATGACCTAACCACGACGCCACCGAGGCCGGTCAGTTATTCAATGAATACCATTAAACGATATAGGTAGAAAGATTATCATTCTAGTAATCGACTGATATATGTTTTGTGGTGTAAATGTAATTTTTTACGTTTTATATTTGTCTTTTTTCGCGAGTGGGGGTGTGTGTCTGATCGATATTCGTTTTCGACCTTCTTTCTATATACCAGTACATATCGTATACAGCGTTGCGCGCATCGGTTTCCCATCGACTGATACTAATCATACACCTATAACCGCAGACCACGGCCCGGTAACATAAAAGACTCTTTATACTTTTTAAAGTCAGACGTACACCATACATAATTTGTGGTGTACGTCTGACGTAAGTGTTACGAGTGCTTTGTGTTACCGGGCCATTGACCCGAACGCCCGTGGTTTTTGTTAGTGTTGGCGTGCTCCCTTATTTTACATCAGTTGTATATAAATAAAATAATGTGGTAAATATAATGGGCCAAATTTACAAAGCCAGTTTCAGACTTCCACGCGTGTAACTACATACATTTACAATGCTTAAACACCGGCGTTTAGACTTCCACGCGTGTAACTACATACATTTACAATGCTTAAAGACCGGCGTTTAGACTTCCACGCGTGTAACTACATGCATTTACAATGCTTAAAGACCGGCGTTTAGACTTCCACGCGTGTAACTACATACATTTACAATGCTTAAAGACCGGCGTTTAGACTTCCACGCGTGTAACTACATACATTTACAATGCTTAAACACCGGCGTTTAGACTTCCACGCGTGTAACTACATACATTTACAATGCTTAAAGGGACAGACCCTAGTTTCAACCCGTGGAAATTAACATTAAGTTTAGTTAATCTACAAATCTGAAACATATTTGGATAAAGTTACAATTGAGTGAAACATGAGTCTGTGACTTTGAAATGGTGAAATACCCTCTAAAAATAGACTAAAACTACACTCCATAACTGTCATTTCTCAGACGCACGTGTGTTTTTAAAAATATGAGAAATGCATTTTGTGATATTATAAACACCAGGATGACCAAAAACACTTCGAATGTACGGAAATGAATAATCTAAACAATAAAATCGGAGTAAAGTATGATTTCAGTTAACAAAAACGGCTCTAATAGTAAAAAATATGTCTTAGTGTTTAAAAACTAGGGAATGTCTCTTAAACACTAGCGGTTAAGAAAAATAGGCTTCGTAAATTCGGGGAGCGGGATGAAGCTCAAGCGGTAGCGTGTCCGCCTGTGAAGCGGTCAGTCATCGGATCGATCCTTCTCAGTAGACCCATTTGCAGTTTGGGCTATTTTCCGTTCCAACCAGTGGTCCACAACTGGTTCATCAAAGGAAGTGGTATGTGCTTTCCTGTCTGTGGGAAAGTGCATATAAAAGACCCCTTGCTGCTTATCGGAAAGAGTAGCCAATGTGGCGGCAGCGGGTTTCCTCTAAAAAAATATGTCAGAATGACCATATGTTTGACGTCCAATAGCTGATGATAAGATAAAAAAATCAATGTGCTCCAGAGGCGTCGTTAAATGAAACAAACTTTACTCTTAAATGTGTATGTTAAATGAACACATCACAATGGCTTCGAGAGTTTTGTTTAGCGACACCTCTAGAGCACATTGATTAATTAATCATCAGTTATTGGATATCAAACACTTTATAATTCTTAGAGAAAACCCATTACATTTTTCAGTTAGCATCAGCCCTAGATGTCGCTAGATTTCATAAAATGTTCTCATATATTTTGTTAGAGGACACCACTAGAGCACATTGGATGTCAAATATTTGGTAATTCTGACACGTAGTCATCAGAGGAAAACAAAAAAGTTTGTTTTGTTTAACGACACCACTAGAGCACAATGATTTGTTAATCATCGGGTATTGTATGTCAAACATTTGGTAATTTCGACAAATAGTCTTAGAGAGAAAACCCGCTATATTCTTCCATTAGCAACAATGGATCTTTTATATGCATGTTTCCACAGACAAAAAAAAGCACATAGCACGGTTATTGACCGGTTGTGGTGCACTGGTTCGAACGAGAAAAAAAACATCAGTTGAATGGATCTACCGAGGTGGTTCCGTCCAATGACGCAATCACATCAAGCGAGCATTCAACCGACTGAGGTAACTCCCGCCCCTTGATATTTCTTAAAGGAAACTCATCACAGTTTTCAGTTAGCCGCAGCGGATCTTTTATATGCACTTGCTATCAAATATTTGATAAAAATCTTCTGATATATTGTGTTAGACGAAACCCATTACATTTTCAGTTAGTAGCACATGATTTTTTTGTTATATATATACGGGTATATACTTTTATAGAACAGCATATACCACGAGTTCAGGATGATGTATACAGATTGAATTAGAGTGAAATAAATAAAAAATAAGAAGTTTGTTTTGTTTAACGAAACCACTAGAGCACATTCCTTTATTAATCATCAGCTATTGGATGTCAAACATTTGGTAATTTTGTTTGACATATAGTCTTAGAGAGGAAACCCGCTATATTTTTTTATTAGTAGCAAAGGATCTTTTATAAGCACCATCCCACAGGAAGGATATCACATACCACGGCCTTTGATATACCAGTCGTGGTGCACTGGCTGGAACAGAAATAGCCCAGTGGACCCACCGACGGGGATCGATCCTAGACTGACTGTAAATCAAGCAAACGCTTTACCAGTGGCCTACGTCTCACCCTCTAGAGTGAAGCCAGTGCCCAACAGCTGGTATATCAAAGACCGTGGTATGTGCTATCCTGCCTGTAGGATGGTGTTTATAAAAGATCCCCTTCTACTAATGGACAAATGTAGCGGGTTTCCTCTCTAAGACATATCTGACATCCAATAGCCGATTAATAAATCACTGTCCTCTAGTGGTGTCGTTAAACAAAACAAACTCTTTAACTTTGGCGAGGACGTGATTTAGCACAGTTGGCTGAGTGCTGCTTGCGGTGCTTGCGTCACAGGATCGGATCCCTTCAACTGATTGTTGTTGTTTTTTGTTTTTTTTAGGGGGGGGGGGGAGTGGGTTGTTTTTTTGTGTGTGGGTTTTGTTTGGGTTTTTGGTTGTTGTTTTTTTTTTGGGTGAGTGAGTAAAAGTTTTACACGTGCGTATATACCACGAAGGTTTCACGCACGCCTGTCACGGGCTTAATCTCTGACTTTCGCCAGTGACTAAGTCCGGGCCAGGAGGGGGGAGGGGTACGTTTGAGGTGGGCGGAATTTGGAATAAAAAATTTAGTGGTCGGTCAAAGACCTAAGTCCTAAAATCCTAACGACATTCTACACTTCTACACATGTCCGGACTAAGAATTTAAAACCAAACGTTTTTGACTGCTCGACCTAAAAGGTTTTAAGGTGATTTGAGCAATTGATCGGGCACCCAAGTAAAGTGCGTTGGACTATTTATAAAAAAATAAACATAAGAATTTTGAGCCGCGGCCGAAAATTTTTAAAGTCCAATTAAGCCCAAAAAAAGAAAAAGGAGGTTGGCGTCTACTTTGGCGAGCCTGAAGATTCCCGGAGTAGAGGCAGGAGATGTTGGCGTCGTAGCAAAGTACGCACTACAGCACCGTAGTCGGGGCCACAGACCGCCCGGATCATCTTGTGGATGTTCTTGTTGTCCAACTTGGCCGGAAGTATGACTTGGCGGTAGGTCTTGTCCCTCTGGTGCGTCACGACTACGGTGGCATGAGTTCCAAACATCTTGTTGTGGAGTTCGTATTTGCTGCCGTCCTCCAGGGATCTCCAGTCTGTGTTGAGGTGGCTGCCTCGTAGCTGCGTCGGGTTAGTCGTGTCCCCCTGCATGTACTGGTGAAGTTGTTTATTCAGTCCGTTCACCGCGACGGTCCATTCGGACTCTTCAGGGGGAGCGACTACCGGGGCTGGTCTCTCGGCCTTGGCTGGCCGGTCGGTCAGTGATGTTGCCTTCCTTTTTTCTCCAACGGTGGTCGATCGGGCCGATGGCAAGGCGACTGGCTGTACCGGAGATACCGGCCAGTTCTTCCTGGGCCACGTGACGGTCGGTGATGGAGGGTCGTTGGGCGTCTCACACACCGCAGTGTTGAGCTCGTCCAGTTCGGTGGCCGACGGTTCCCTTGGGGCTGGTCGCGTCGTCTCAGGTTGGACTGGGGGCGGCGTCGCAGAAGGGACCGCCACTGGCGGTTGAGCCGCCAGCTTAGATCCCCCCCGTGCCGCTCCTGGCGCAGGTTTCCTCTTCCTCCACTTCCGATTCCTTGTCGGTGAGATCGCGTCCCCGTACACCAAGGTCATGGAAGCCCGTGACCCGGTGTGCGTGACGCGATACTCACTCAGCTTTCCAAAACTGGCGAGCAGTCCCCCCAGGTGGGGGGGGGGGGGGGTAAGTCAAGAGCGCAGCTAACCACGTCTACTCTCATCGCGAGTTGAGTTGAAAAGCCGGTTTTTTGGGGTTTTTTTTTTTTTGTTCCAACCAGTGCACCACAACTAGTCAAAGGCCTTGGTATGTGCTTTCCTGTCTGTTGGAAAGTGCATATAAAAGATCCCGTTCTGCATTAAGAAAAATGTAGCGGGTTTCCTCTAATGACTACGTGTCAGAATTACCAAATGTTTGGCATCCAATAGCCGATGATTAATTAATCAGTGTGCTCTAGTGGTGCCGTTAAACTAAACAAACGTTTAGACGTTTTTCACAACTTCAGGCCCTGTCGTGGCGGGACGTACGTAGCTCAGTGGTAAAGCGTTCTTCTGATGCGCGGATGGTTTAGGATCGATCCCCATCAGTGGGTCCACTTAGCTATTTCTCGTTCCATCCAGTACACCACGACTGGTTTATCAAAGGCCGTGGTATGTACTATCCTGTCTATGGGAAAGTGCATATAAAAGATCAATTGTGGCTAATTAAGCGAGTTTCTAATTAACATCCAATGACCGATGATTAATTAGAGATGCGCTGAAATTTTTTTAAAGGCCCACTATTTAATTTTTGGATGTAAATTTCAAAATTGTCCCCTTAAGTTTTTCTGTCCCGGAGCAAGTCACTGGCTATCCAGAGACAGGCCCCGGGACGGACATGCTCTAGTGGTATATGAGCATGTAAAAATTATTCGCACTCGCACTCGACCGATGATTAATTAATCAATATGCTCTAGTCGTGTCATTAAACCCGTAATTCCGATCTGTGTTCAAAATGTCGAGCGCTCACCAACAATTTGACTAGTTTCTGCCCGTCACATTCATTTACGATGATATTATGCGCTCAAATCGGTCAAGCGAGCGGCTAACCGACCTTCGGAACGTGCCTTCATTGTATTACCGCTATAGCCACTATTGTGGAATTATCCACGCGTCTTGCGTGACAAATTCAATTACTCATTACCGTAGCTTGGTCCTGTCGTCGACCTTAGATACGGCAGATACTAAAAATGGCACATCACAAGCTCGTCGGAACAAAGTCTTAAGTGGGAGCAACAATCTCTAGTGGAGGGTCACACAGCCTCTAGTGGGTGGGTGGGGGGAGGAGATCAAGCGAGATGTTTATCTTTATTTGTATGGAGTGGGATAAAAAAAAAACGAACTACATGTTCGTCATCGAGTGAAGGTCACAGCTCACACACACACACACACACACACACACCCGCCCCCCGCCCCCACCCCCACCCCGGTTTCCATGGGTCTGCATTACTGTTGATTTGATATTTAAGGGGCACATGTGTAACAAGAAGACGTAGTCATCAATATCCCCTCCCCCGTTAATGAAATGGAATGAATGAATGAATGAATGTTTAACGACACCCAACACGAAAAATACATCGGTGTTAAAGGGTCATTCCTGAGTTTGTTTCAATTTTTAAGATGTTATCGACTAACAGAGACTTTTTAACGATTATAATTACATATCAAATATATTTTTCTGCATAAAATATTACTGGCTGGATATTAAACGTGTTTCTTATCGTTCTAATATTTGTACTAGGTTAAATTTCATCTTATTTCCTAAACTATTGTTTTTTCGTACGTACGAAATTATTTGCAGACAAAATCAAGTTTGGGCTTCTTAGAAATATTAAGACGACCAGAAGCACATTGAATATACAGACACTGATATTCTAAACAAGAAAATATATTTAATATGTAAGTTTAATCGTAGAAATATTTTATTAGTCGGAAACATCTTACACTGCAGCAAAGTCAGGAATGTCCCTTTAAACTATGGTAAAGGCAAAACGTGGTGATGGTCAACATCAATATAACAATTCAACAAAAAAACCAGTGTAAAGAACTGTGTAAAAATACAAATATCACAGATAGATAAAATTAAAATTTAGAATAAAAGTCAGTATCACGTAGAAACTGTAATATAAGTTCTGGATGGAATCGAAAGGATTCCATCACATTTCGTTATCCAAATATATCTTTTCCGAGTTTTGATAAGATCCTTACACTCCATCAAAATGTGGCGTACCGTCAGAGTACACTGACAGTGCTCACAATGAGGTGGAGGATCTTTCTTCAAGATAAATGAATGGGTCAAGTAAGTATGACCGATGCGAGCATGACACAAAGCTATTTCATCTTTCCTGCATTGCCTATAGGAGGACTGCCACTCTCCCAAGACTGGCTTGAAAGCATGAAGCCTGTTCGCAATCGACCATCCCAATCATATTGCCATGTCAAACAGATAAATTGGTTGATACTATGTTTAAAATCAGTATAAGGCACACCCAACACTGGCGCCCGTTTTTTCACCAGACACAATCCTTTCCATAAGACTACCGAACTCGGAATCAATTTTTATTGCTTAAGTTTGGGCAGTCATATAAGCCTTGGAAGAAATCAAGGATTCTAGTACATCCAAATTTATTATTTTCACAGATTCACTTTCGTGTCTCCAAGCTTTACAAAACATGAAGCTGGACCATCCCTTATTTGGGATGGTGATATGAAAGTGTGTCTTTTTATCCATTGCCAATAAATACATTGTATTTTGTCGGGTGCACAGCCATGTTGGCATCAGAGGTCATGAAAAGGCAGATTTTGCTGCTAATGAAATGGAAACACGTTTGGCTGGTAACAGAAAAAAAAGGAAAATTAAAAATGTTTGATAGCAAAAGGTTAAAGATACCACTGAGCACATTGATTAATTTATCATCGGCTATTGGATGTCAAACATTTGGTAATTTACAAAAATAACGACACCACTAGAGCACACTGATAATATTAATCATCGGCTATAAATATTTGGTAATTGTGACATGTAGTCGTTAGAGGAAACCCGCTACATTTTTCCATTAGCAGCAAGGGATCTTATATGTGCACTTTCCTACAGACAGGAAAGCACATACCACGGCTTTTGACCAATGGTGGAACTAGAAAAAACCCAAAACATCCAGCGACGCAAACACCAATCTAATTAAAATTAGCTCCACTATTACATGTGGATCTAACAGCAGCCCGTTGGAGCTCATGTCCAGTTGACCTTTCATTCGACCAATCAAAACCTTACTTGCAAAATCATGCCAGGATTTGAAAAGAATTTGAAAACATTCGGGATTATGCCGAGGGTATACGAAATGATTCGGGTGAATTACGAAGTATGCCGGAAACTAATTTCAATATAAAATTTTATATAAAATTCGTTTCATAATTGGTGCACTGGCTGGAATGAGAAATAGCCAAATGGGTCCACCGACGGGGATCGATCCTAGACCAACCGCGCATCAGGCGGGCACTTTACCACTGGACTACGTCCCGCACCTACTAGACCATTAGCTTAATAATACGTGTACAACCTTTCATGAAGATATGATTTTGGAGTTGTGCTCCGGAAATGGGGAATTTGGTCATTCTGGCTTCTTGTCTCTGTTTTTTTCATTTTAACAGAACAATATCGAAATTAAAAACTCCCTCAAAACACACTACTAGAAAACTAAATTGATATGTGTACAAAGTTTCATGAAGTTAATTTTTTGACCAGTTTTGGAGTTGTGTTCCAGAAACGGTTAAATTTGGTCATTGTGGCTATTTGTTGGCCATTTGTTTCCATGGTAACAGAAACAAAATGTTAAAACTGTAAACAAGGCACTACTAGATCACTAGACTGATAAGTGTACAAAGTTTCATGATGTTATCGGAAACGGTTTTGGAGTTGTGCTCCGGAAACGGTGAATTTGGTCATTCTTGCTTTTTATTGGCCATATGGTTTCATGGTAACGGAACAATATCGAAAATTAAAACACTGTCACAGTTAAAGGCACATTCCCGAGTTAGCTGCATTGTAAGATGTTTCCGACTAATAAAATATTTCTACGATTAAACTTACATATTAAATATATTTTCTTGTTTAGAATATCAATGTCTGTATATTCAATGTGTTTCTGGTCGTCTTAATATTTGTAAGAAGCCCAAACTGGATTTTGTGTTCAAATAATTTCGTACGTACGAACAAATATACATTAGGAAATAAAATGAAATTTAACCTAGTACAAATATTAGAACGATCAAAAACACGTTTAATATACAACCACTAATGTTTTATGCAGAAAAATATATTTGATATCGTTAAAAGTTCTCTATTAGTCGATAACATGTTAAAAATTGCAGCAAACTCAGGAATGTCCCTTCAAAACCATCCGTCCGTCCGTCCGTCTGTACGTACGATAAGTCCAAAACCATTCGAGAAAACTTCAAGAAACGTTGTATACAAATCAAGTCTAATGGTCTAGTTGTGCCTTTTGCTATAAGGAAGGAAGGAAATATTTTATTTAACAACGCACTCAACACATTTTATTTACGGTTATATGGCGTCAGACGTATGGTTAAGGACCACACATATATTGAGAGAGGAAACCCGCTGTCTCCACTTCATGGGCTACTCTTTTCGATTAGCAGCAAGGGATCTTTTATATGCACCATCCCACAGACATGGTAGTACATACCACGGCCTTTTATATACCAGTCGTGGTGCACTGGCTGGAACGAGAAATAGCCCAATGGGCCCACCGACGGGGATCGATCCCAGACCGACCGCGCATCGAGCGGGCGCTTTACCACTGGGTTACGTTCCGCCCACCTTTTGCTATAAGAGTTTTCTTTTTTGATATTTTTATTCTGTTACGATGGAAAGAAATATACCAGAATTCACAGTTTAAGATAACGTTATGAAACGTTGTACACGTATTTAGCTAATTATATCTAGCAATGCCTTTCACTATGAAGATGTTTTCATTTCCATGGAAACAAATGGCCAACAAATGGCCAACGCATAGCCAGAATCACCAAATTTCACCGTTTTTGGATCTCAACTCCAAAACTGTTCAAGATAGCTTCATCAAAGTTTGTGGTGCTTTTAAAGGGACATGCCCTAGTTTCACCTCATGAAAATGCACACTAAGTTTAGTTAATCTACAAACTTGTAACACATTTGGATAAAGTTACAGTTGAGTGAAACATGAGTCTGTGACTTAGAAATGGTGAAATACCCTCTAAAAATAGACTATAACTCGACTCCATAACTGTTACTTGTCAGACGCACGTGTGTTTTTAAAAATACGAGAAATGCATTTTGTGATATTAAAAACACTAGAATGACCAAAAACACTTCGCATGTACAGAAATTGATAATCTAAACAATACAATCTAAGTAAAGTATGATTTTAGTTATAAAAAAAATTGCTCTAATAGTAAAACGTATGCCTTAGTGTTTAAAAATAGACTGAAAACGCGACTCCATAGCCGTTTCTTCTCAGACGCACGTGCGTTTTTAAAAATATGAAAAATGCATTTCGTGGTATTAGAAACACCAGGATGACCAGAAACACTTCGGTTGTACGGAAATGGATATTCTAAATAATAAAATATAAGTAATTTTAATTTAAATTATCAAAAACGGCTTTAATAGTGAAAAATACGTCGTAGTGTTTAAAAAACCCAGGGTCTGTCGCGTTAAATCAATGAGACGAACTCAATCCCCACCCACCTCTGCAAACGCTTCGTTTGTTTGCTGCAATGGAATTATAATGATAGGGTTTCCACACAGCATGGCGTTAAAAAAAACCCACAAAAAATCCCGACCGGCCACGACGTAAAATGCATCAAAAGTTTGTTTTGTTTAACGACACCACTAGAGCACATTGATTTATTAATCATCTGTTATTTGATGTCAACTATTTGGTAATTTTGACCTGTAGTATTAGAGAAGAAACCCGCTACGTGTTTCCATTAGTAGGAAAGGATCGTTTATATGCACCATCCCGCAGACAGAATAGCATATACCACAGCCTTGGATATAACAGTCGTGGTGCACTGGCTGGAACGAAAGATAGCCTAATGGGTCCATCGGTGGGGATCGATCCCAGACCGACCACACATCAAGCGAGCGCTTTACCACTGGGCTACGTGCCGCCTCGCGCCACACGTCTGGTAAAACGCTTAGTTTGATGTAATGGAGTTATAATGATAAGGTTTCCACACAGTATGGCGTTACCAATAATAATAATAAAAAATCAACACGACCTGCCACGACGAAAAATGTATATGCAAAAAAAACCAAAACGCAATTTGCAGGAGTTAACTGTATTCCAACGTCACAGACTCTTGTTTCACTCTGTTGTATCCACATTTGTTACAGGTTTGTAAATTAACCAAACTTAGTGTCCATTTTTACGAGTTGAAACTAGGGTCTAGGTGAAAAACATGCCTTAGTGTTTAAAAACTAGAGTGTGTCTCTTTAATATACAGACCGGACTCGGTGGCGTCGTGGTTAGGTCATCGGTCTACAGGCTGGTAGGTACTGGGTTCGGATCCCAGTCGAGGCATGGGATTTTTAATCCAGATACCGACTCCAAACCCTGAGTGAGTGCTCCGCAAGGCTCAATGGGTAGGGGTAAACCACTTGCACCGACCAGTGATCCATAACTGGTTCAACAAAGGCCATGGTTTGTGCTATCCTGCCTGTGGGAAGCACAAATAAAAGATCCCTTGCTGCTAATCGGAAGAGTAGCCCATGTAATGGCGACAGTGGGTTTCCTTTCAAAATCTGTGTGGTCCTTAACCATATGTCTGACGCCATATAACCGTAAATAAAATGTGTTGAGTGCGTCGTTAAATAAAACATTTCTTTCTTTCTTTCTTTCACATTTGGACACCCCCCTCCCCTTCAGAAACCCTGCATCCGCGCCTGATATTGGGGGAGGCCAACCCATAT
The DNA here is from genome assembly GCF_016097555.1 of Gigantopelta aegis. NCBI lineage: Eukaryota > Metazoa > Mollusca > Gastropoda > Neomphalida > Peltospiridae > Gigantopelta > Gigantopelta aegis. The sequence continues at coordinate 2,191,670 of NC_054703.1, forward strand.
TGGGGGGACAACCCACACTATGCAGGCTCCTATGTATGATTTTATATAATAAATAAATAAATAAATAAATAATAATTAAGTTTATTGGGGGCATACCCCTCCCCCTCCCTACGCCACTGCTGTAACGGAATACGAACCCGGTACCTACCAGCCTCAAACGTTGTATTTTGTTTGTAGGCCTATTTTGTATCTGTGCAAAAATTAAGGAAACTATTAAACTAACCCAGGGCTAGTTTAACCATAAGTTTACGAGGCAGGAGGGGGGGGGGGCAGGATGTAGGGCAAGTACCCCCCGTACTGGATCAAAAACTCAAAATTCGGGCAAAAATGATACAGACATTCAGGGCAAATGTGATAACCCCGAGACCTTTTTACCATGTATTTCCATCATTTAACACTCAAAATTAGTGGTAATCCATGTAGGCCTATATAGCTGTTTGGTAGTAAAGCTAATATGATTCAATGATTTTTTTTTTTTTAGATTCGGGCATTTTCGTTTAATTCGGGCAAAATCCAGCCTCCCCCCCCCCCCCCCCCCCCTACAGAATGGCAGCCCGTATGCCTAGGTATCTGTGAAACTATGAAACTAACCCAATGCTAGTTCAACTATATTTTGAACAGACCGGACCATGGTGTGTGGGGCGGAAATCGTATCTGCAATGCGCAGAACCGTTGCCATTCAAAACGATATTTGTTTTCAGCATTCAACCAAACTACATAAAAATTTAAAAAATAAAAATTAAAAATTAAAAAACCCGATAGCGCTGACTGACGTTAAGCCAAATGACCAAATCGTTAAACAATCAAACAGTTCTCTGGCGTTAGCTGCAATCAGCTTTCGCTGAACACAGGCGATGATCTACTTGCACATCACGAATAGGGAGTGCGTGTAAACGTAACTCGCTCCCCAGTACCAGACGACAACTTATTCGCTGATGCGAACGTGACTTATTGAGGGCGTGGAATTTCTGGGTCAGGTCAACTAGGTTTGTGTGTCGGGTTAGTAAACGCACGCAACAGATAGAAATACTGGGGACGTTTTAATTACGTCATTCATATGCCGAGCGCGTCGTGAAATAGATACCACACCGGTGCAGAAAAAAAAACAGGCTTTCTTGCCAGTTTGCCGGTGTCTATTTTTATCACGTTTTGTCTGAATAGCTATAAAACAAAGTGAGAAAACTTTTTATAGCTTTCTTTTGTAAAATGAGTAGAACGCGTTTATTGGTTTTGTCAAATTTCGTTTCGTGTGCATTCAATTAAGTTTCAGACGCCTATCCATAGGGTTGGTGGGAGGGGGTTTCGGGTGTTGAAGCTAATCTTTAAATTGTATGTATGTATTATTTTATTTATTTATTTATTTTATTGACTTATTTTAAATACTATTTATTAATTTTGGGCAGGACGTAGCCCAGTGGTAAAGCTCTCGCTCGATGCACGGTCGGTCTGGTATCAATCCCCGGCGTCTGTAGGCCCATTGGGCTATTTCTCGCTCCAGCCAGTGCACCACGACTGGTATATCAAAGGCCGTGGTATGTGTTATCCTGTCTGTGGGATGGTGCATATAAAAGATCCCTTGCTGCTAATCGAAAAGAGTGGCGGCAGCGTGTTTCTTCCTTCAATATCTGTGGTCCTTAATCATATGTCCGACGCTATATAACCGTAAATAAAATGTGTTGAGTGCGTCGTTAAATAAAACATTTCCTTCCTTCCATATAGATGAAGCAAGGGATGTTTGTTTAACCTGTGCACATTTTAAAATAAGGCTGTTTCCTAACGATATTATTTTGTTCCTTGGAAGAGAGAGAGGGGGCAGAGAGAGAGAGAGAGAGAGAGAGAGAGAGAGAGAGAGAGAGAGAGAGATGGATGAGGTGATAGAGGAGAGGACAGAAGAGAGACGGAGAAGAGATTTTGATAGAGAGGAGAGGATAGATGAGAGGGACGCATAGAGATTGGGAGAGAGAGATTGATAGAGATGAGGTGATAGAGGAGAGGATAGAAGAGAGGGACAGAGATTGGGGGGAGAGAGAGAAAAAGAGAGAGGGAGAGAGAATGAAGAGGAGATAGAGGAGAGAAGAGAGAGAGAGAGATACTGTAGACAAATACACATACACAAAAAGAGAGAGAAGGAAGGAAGGGGCGGAGAAGGGCCAGGTGCTGCCACACGGGCTAAATATACTTTAGTAATAAAAATGATATAGGCAGCATATCAGCAAACCCAGGCAGTACATCTCGAATTAATCTGCTTACCATTTGAGAAATTCTACGAATGTTAGTAAAAATTATAATTAGCAACCCTCTTCTTTTTTTTTTTTTTTTTTTTTAACTGAAATTGCTGTTCCAATTTTAGTGGAAACCCTGGCCTGGTTTCAACCTCTTGTGTATCCTGCCTAATTACGATGTCCTAAACGTAAGTGCATTTATTTATTGGCAATATATAGGCCCTACTATCTACAGATCTGGCAGCAGACGAAATAGAACATGCGCTATATTTTTACACTGCCAGACTGGTAGCGGCAGCTGTAGCCTACAATATTCGAGCCTTATGGGTTTTTTTCTTATGCTAATAAATAATTGGAAATTCAGGTATATCATATTAATCAATGTGGAATTGAGATAATTATTGTTAATGTTTACATAAACGTACGAGGCAGGTGGGGGGCAGAGGCAGGTGGGGGGCAGAGGCAGGTGGGGGGCAGAGGCAGGGGGTCAACTGCCCCTCTAATGCTGGAGCAAAACCTCAAATTAACCTCGAACATTATTATGTATTTCCATCAATCTACCCTCAAAATTAGTTGCAATCCATGTAAAAATGCGTAGTGATTCGGTTGCAATCCTGTTTGGTAGTAATGCTAATATAAATAAATGTGCAGATTCAGGCATTTTTGTTTAATTCGGACAAAAGGCAATTTTGCCCCCCTATAAAAATGGGAGCCCATACACCTATGAATGTTTATCGAAAAACCCCAATCCATATATATATATATAAAGCGATGAATGCAATAAAAGACACTGTTCTGGGTTTGCTGTTTTTGTAATATGTTCTCGTCTGGTAGAGTCTTTTTAACGTCTTCTATTACATATGCAATGTATTTTCTTGTTTAGAATATCGGTGTCTGCCATTGTATCATGTTCTCGACTAGTATAGCCTATTTAACGTCTTCTATTACATATACAATGTATTTTCTTGTTAAGAAAACCGGTGTCTGCCATTGTATCATGTTCTCGACTGGTAGAACCTTTTTAACGTTTCCTATTACATATGCAATGTATTTTCTTCTTTCGAATATTAGTGTTTGTTATTGTAACATGTTCTCGACTAGTATAGCCTTACTAACGGCTTCTATTACATAACGTCTTCTATTACATATGCTATGTATTTTCTTGTTAAGAATATCGGTGTCTGCTATTGTAACATGTTTCCGACTAGCACAGCCTTTTTAACTAAAGTGTGTTGTTTTCTTTAACGACACCACTAGAGCACATCGCTTTATTAATCATCGGTTATTGGAAGTCAAACATTTGGTAATTTTTGACATGTAGTCTTAGAGAGGAAACCCGCTACATTTTCCCATTAGTATCAAGGGATCTTTTATATGGACCCTTCCACAGAGACGATAACACATACCACGGCCTTTGATATATCCGTCGTGGTGTACTGCCTAGAGCGAGAAATAGCCCAATGGGGATCGATCTTAGACCGACAGCGCATCAGGCAAGCGCTTTACCACTGCGTCCCGCCCCCCCCCCCCCCCCCCCCCCCCCACTGGATATAGACACTGACATTTTAAACAAGAGCATTTATTGAAAGGAACATACCCTAGTTTTTAAACACTAAGACATATTTTTAACTATTATAGCCGTTTTTGAAATCATAGTTTACTTAGGTTGTATGGTTTAGATTATCAATTTCCATGCATTCGAAGCGTTTTTGGTCATCCTGGTGTTTTTAATATCACATAATGCATTTCTCATATTTTAAAAAACGCACGTGCGTCAGAGAAGTAACAATTATGGAGTCGAGTTTTAATCCTTTTTTAGAGGGTATTTCACCATTTCAAAGTCACAGACCAGTGTTTCACTCAGTTGTAACTTGATCCAAATGTGTTACAGGTTTTGTAGATTAACTAAACTTTGTGTTAATTTTCACAGGTTGAAACTAGGATCTGTCCCTTTAAAGGGACATTCCTGAGTTTGATGTTATCAACTGACAGAGACATTCCTGAGTTTGATGTTATCAACTGACAGAGACATTCCTGAGTTTGATGTCATCAACTGACAGAGACATTCCTGAGTTTGATGTCATCAACTGACAGAGACATTCCTGAGTTTGATGTCATCAACTGACAGAGACATTCCTGAGTTTGATGTCATCAACTGACAGAGACATTCCTGAGTTTGATGTCATCAACTGACAGAGACATTCCTGAGTTTGATGTCATCAACTGACAGAGACATTCCTGAGTTTGATGTCATCAACTGACAGAGACATTCCTGAGTTTGATGTCATCAACTGACAGAGACATTCCTGAGTTTGATGTCATCAACTGACAGAGACATTCCTGAGTTTGATGGCATCAACTGACAGAGACATTCCTGAGTTTGATGTCATCAACTGACAGAGACATTCCTGAGTTTGATGTTATCAACTAACAGAGACATTCCTGAGTTTGATGTTATCAACTGACAGAAACATTCCTGAGTTTGCTGCAATGTTTAAGATGTTATCAACTGGCAGAGACATTTTAAGGATTGTAATTACATAACAAATATATTTTTCTGCATAAAATATTAGTGGCTGTATATTAAACGTGTTTCTGATCGTTCTAATATTTCTACTAGGTTAAATTTCATTTTATTTCCTAAAATATACAAAATCTAGTTCGGGCTTCTTGCAAATATTAAGACGACCAGAAACACGTTGAATATACAGACACTGATATTCTAAACAAGAAAATATATTTAATATGTAAGTTTAATCGTAGAAATATTTTATTAGTCGGAAACATCTTAACAATGGAGCAAACTCGGGAATGTCCCTTTAATATGTTATTTAAGTCGTTAAAGAGACTGCTACTCGGGAATATCTTACCATGGCAGCCAATTCAGGACAGTTCTTTTAATAAATATTGGTAGCATGTAACACTTACAGACTCTTAACATCAAAGTTAAAAGTTTGTTTTGTTTAACGACACCATTGGAGCACATTGATTTATTAATCATCGGCTATTGGATGTCAAATATTTGGTAATTCTGACTCGTAGTCATCAGGGAAAACTCGCTACATTTTTCCATTAGCAGCAAGGGATCTTTTATATGCACTCTCCCACAGACAGGATAGCACAAACCACTGCCTTTAATATACCAGTTGTAGTGTACTGGCTGGAACGAGAAATAGCTCACAGTTCGTTTAATAAATATTGGTAACACGTAATAGTTTCAGACCCTGACGTTTAAAATACATCAGAACCAGATACATCCAATCGTGGGTTTGGGCCTAGCAACGCCATTCTTCAATATGGATGGATGAGTATTGTTGTTATATATTGGTCAATGTTGGTGTTGTTTGGGTTTTTTACATGAAGTCAAACTCAAATTAAACTTACAAAAAAAATAAACCCAAACAATAAAAACACCCCACCCCACCCTGATATATGTACACACACACACACACACACACACACACACACACACACACACACACACACCAGACAAAAACAACCACCACAAACCCCCCTCCAAAAAAGAATAAAGCAAAAAAAAAAAAACGAACACACACACACACACACACAAGCACACGCACACACACCGAACCCCCCCCCCCCCCCACACACACACACACACGCACACAAAACCCAAAAACAAAACCAAAAAAAAAAAGCACAAAAAAACAACAATAAACCCAATTGCCTTCCTCTTCCAAAGACTTTAATGGCTCTGTCGATTCTGGGTACTGTTACCGTGAAGGTTATTTCCGGTATTTGGGGGGGAGGGATTTAGACCTTATGACTCCGACTGTGCTGTGACATTGACAAGTGTAGAAACAGTGACGCGTGAAGAGGGATGGTAAAACAATATATATACATACGTGTTTACCTAGCACATAAAAGGTTAAATTCCGCGAGATGAATAGACAACAAAAGCTGTATGGAAATCTGTGTCGTGTGGTATAAACATTGGCCTTAAAGCGTGGTGCTGGGTTTCTTATTTATAATATTCGTGTCGCAACGCATGAGCTCGTTTTTTTGTGGGAGGAAAACAAAATCAACAATAAAATAAACATTTACATAATACAACAAAAACACTGTACGCTTTAAAACGGGAGTAGGAAGGTGCCAAAAGTGGGGGGTGGGCACACACATACATACATATACATACATACATATACATACATACATATATATACATACATACAAACATATACATACATACAAACATACATACATACATACATACATATACATACATACATATACATACATACATACATACATACATACATACATACATACATACATACATATACATACATACATATACATACATATACATACATACATATACATACATACATATATATATATACAAATATACAGGCATACATACACATACATACACACATACATACACATGTATAAATATATTTTAAAAAAACATCGCAGCTTCCTACGCCAGTGTTTAATAGCACAAATCAATAGTACTTCCTTGTCATTCAACACCCATAACAACCTTTATCACGTTATTGACACTTATGGCGACAATTGTTGTACAACAATCGTTTCTGGGCCAGGTAAGCTATCATAAAGCGATCATAAATTATGCAACAATTTCGTCTTGAAGTCGACCACACTTACTCATTTAATCCAATATCTTGTTGAACACGTAGTTTAGAAATATTTGCATAAACGGTCACGTTCAAATTTACGTCTGTTATGAGAGTAGTGCATGTAGCCCTCGGTGACGCAGCGGTTAAGTCGTTAGATTTAAGTCTGGTAGGTACTGGGTTCACAGCCCGGTACCGGCTCCCACGAAGAGCGAGTTTTAACGACTCGGTGGGTAGGTGTAAGACCACCTAACCCCTCTTTTTCTCTCACTAACCACTAAAAACTAACCCACTGTCTTGGACGGACAGCCCAGATAGCTGAGGTGTGTGTGTGTGTGTGTGTGTGTGTGTGTGTGTGTGTGTGTGTGTCCAGGACAACGTGTTTGAACCTTCAATAAGCACGAAATTAAGTTGAAATGAAAGACAAAAATGAATGTGATTGAGGAACATCCCTCAGTGGCGCAGCGGTTAAGTCATTGGATTTAAGGCTGGTAGGTACTGGGTTCACAGCCCGGTACCGGCTACAACCCAGAGTAACTTGTAACCCAATCACTGTCCTGACGGTACTGCGATCGTATCTTGTAACGGGGCCAATACACTCACAATTACATGGATATTTATGATGACAATTAGTACTACGATCGTTTCATGCAAGGCCGTGGTATGTGCAATCTTGTCTGTGGAGAAACGTTTGTTTTGTTTAACGAAACCACTAGAGCACATTGATTTATTAATCACCGGCTATTGGATGTCAAAAATTTGGTAATTTTGACACATAGAGAGGAAAACCGCTACAGTGTTTCCATTAGCAGCAAGGGCTCTTTTATATGCACCATCCTACAGACAGGATAGCACATAACACGGCCTTTGATATGCCAGTCGTGGTGCACTGTTTTGTCTGTGAGGAAGTGCGTATAAAAGATCCTATGCTGCATTAGAAACACATGTAGCGGGTTTCCTCTGATGTCTACGTGTCAGAATTACCAAATGTTTGACATTCAATAACCGATGATTAATTAACCAATGTGTTTTAAGTCGTGTCGTTAAACAAAACAAACTTTTGATGGGATGGGGAAAAAAATCAAGAATAAAATAAAACTTTTATATAATACAACAAAACCATTGGACGCTCTAACATCACCAATCAATAGTACCTCGCTTTCTTGTTATTCACCATCCATGACAACCTTTAGCAAGTTAATGCCACTTGCGACGACAACTGGTGTGTAACAGTCGTTTCTGGGCCAGGTAAGCTATTATAAAGCGACCCTGTATTATGTAACAATTTCGTCTTGAAGTCGACCACACTTACACATTTAATCTAATATCTTGTTGAACACGTAGGTTAGAAATATCTGCATAAATGGTCACGTTCAAATTTACGTCTGTTTTGAGAGTAGTGCATGTAGGTCTCGGTGACGCAGCGGTTAAGTCATTAGATTCAGGGGCGTAGCGTGATCTGGACCGGGGGGGGGGGGGGGGGGGGGTCGAATATGAACCAAGTGGACCTTTTTCTATTTTGTTTTTTGCACCACCAGAAACTCCATATGTATAAATCTGTATGTTTTAGTTCTGAAAGCGGACCATTTGCTTCAGCCCCTGAGATTTAAGGCTGGTAAGTACTGGGTTCGTACCCTGATACCGGCTTCAACCCAAAGCGAGGCGTACGGGCTCCTATTTTTGTGTGTGTGTCGGGGGGGGGGGGGGGGGGGCCGAATTAAACCAAAATGCACTAATCTGAATAACAACAGCATTTATTCATATTAGCATTATTGCCAAAGAGGAAGGAAGGAAATATTTAATTTAACGACGCACTCAACACATTTTATTTACGGTTATATGGCGTCGGATATTGCCAAACAGCTACATGTATATAGGGTTGACAACTAATCACTACGCATTTCTTCATGGATTACAATAATTTTGCTGCTAAAATGATAGAAAGTCTCCTGTTAGCACATTTTCCCCGAATATCTATATCGTTGTTGCCCGAATTTGATACGTTGCTCCAGAACTAGGGGGGAGCAGATGCCACCCCTGCCCCCCCCCCCTCCCCCTCGACTCGTACACTTATGAGCTGTAACCGACTCAGTGGGTAGGTGGAAGGCCATTACACCGACCTTTCTCTCGCCAAGCACTAACAATTAATCATTAGCCATTAATCCACTATAATGGCAGTACTACGATCGTTTTTTGTAACGGGGCCTATAACACCATCTACAGCCACATAGTTATTTACGATGGTAATAGCACTACGATCGTTTTTTGTAACGGGACCTATAACACCATCTACAGCCACATAGTTATTTACGATGGTAATAGCACTATGATCGTTTCTTGTAACGGGAACATCTACAGCCACATAGTTATTTACTATGGTAATAGCACTACGATCGTTTCTTGTAACGGGGCCTACAACACCATCTACAGCCACATAGTTATTTACGATGGTAATAGCACTACGATCGTTTCTTGTAACGGGGCCTATAACACCATCTACAGCCACATAGTTATTTACGATGGTAATAGCACTACGATCGTTTCTTGTAACGGGACCTATAAAACCACCTACAACCACATAGTTATTTACGATGGTAATAGCACTACGATCGTTTCTTGTAACGGGACCTATAAAACCACCTACAACCACATAGTTATTTATGATGGTAATAGCACTACGATCGATTCTTGTAACGGGACCTATAAAACCACCTACAACCACATAGTTATTTACGATGGTAATAGCACTACGATCGTTTCTTGTAACGGGACCTATAACACCATCTACAGCCACATAGTTATTTACGATGGTAATAGCACTACGATCGATTCTTGTAACGGGACCTATAACACCATCTACAGCCACATAGTTATTTACGATGGTAATAGCACTACGATCGTTTCTTGTAACGGGACCTATAACACCATCTACAGCCACATAGTTATTTACGATGGTAATAGCACTACGATCGTTTCTTGTAACGGGACCTATAAAACCACCTACAACCACATAGTTATTTACGATGGTAATAGCACTACGATCGATTCTTGTAACGGGACCTATAACACCATCTACAGCCACATAGTTATTTACGATGGTAATAGCACTACGATCGATTCTTGTAACGGGACCTATAACACCATCTACAGCCACATAGTTATTTACGATGGTAATAGCACTACGATCGTTTCTTGTAACGGGACCTATAACACCATCTACAGCCACATAGTTATTTACGATGGTAATAGCACTACGATCGATTCTTGTAACGGGACCTATAACACCATCTACAGCCACATAGTTATTTACGATGGTAATAGCACTACGATCGTTTCTTGTAACGGGACCTATAGCACTATCTACAGCCACATAGTTATTTACGATGGTAATAACACTACGATCGTTTCCTTCAACGACGCCTAATACACCAGTCACAGCCACAACCACACAAAAATATATTAAAGGGACTGTCCTGAGTTTGCAGCCATTGTAAGATAGTTTGCGATAACAGAGCCTTGTTGGCGACTACTGTTTCATACTAAATATATTTTGTTGTTTCGAATACCAGTGTCTGTATATCGAATGTGTTTGCGGTCGTATACTAATGTTTGTAGCACTCAGTTTTTACTTTAATTCGTGATATATATTGTTTCGTACGTACGAAATTGGAAGGTAAAATCCGGTTTGGGCTACTGCAAGCATTAGGACAACAACAAACACCTTGTAAATATAGACACTGATATTTTAAATAGGAAAATGTATTTAATTTGTATGTTACGTCACTGAAAAGGCTCTATTGGTCGAAAACATTTTACAATGGTTGTAAACACAAGACTGTCCCTTTAATCATGATTAAAGGGACAGTCCTGAGTTTAAAACCATTGTAAAATGTTTACCATGAAAATAGTGCTATGATCGTTTTCTGCAGTGGGACCCAGTAAAACACCTACAACCACATAGGTATTTACGATAACAACAGTACTGCGATCGTTTCGTACATTGGGATCCTAATGCACCATCCAATACCACATAGATATTAACGATGACAATAGTATTATAATTATTTTCTGCAAAGGGACTCAATACACCACTAACAACCACACAGCTATTTATGATGACAATAGTGTTACGATCGTTTCTTGGCCAATACAAATGCAATTTACAGACAAGCTATGGGGAACCAAATGTGATCTGATCAACACCACACAGTTCATCAGGAACATACAAATCCTGATCTAAATTAAGAGCCGTAACCAACAGTGTTTGAACGCAGAAGAAGAAGACGTATCTGCAAAATGTTTCAGCCGCATCCATGAACTCCACGGATCATCTGTTGTGGGCTATTTACAGAATTAGTAAAGTGTGCACATCCTTCGTCAAAAACAAATTGAAAGAAAGAAACAAACAATGATGTTGTTGCTAAAAACCCACACAAAACAAACATGTATGAATACACATGTACGCCCTGCGTCTGTGTGTTGGGGGTGATATTTCTGACACTCTCGATGTCCTGACAATTCTGATATATGGACTTTTGGAACTGTTTGTTAAAAGGTCCGGGGGAGAGGGACCTGTGATAACCTACTTGAGGACAAAAATGTACGTTAGTTTACTAATATATAAATAAAGAGAAAACGTATATTGCTTGAGACAGATGTCGTTCACATGGGCTTGCAATCCATGTATGTTTACTTACAGGGGCATTCCTGGATTTTCTGCATTGTATGGAGTTTTTGACTAATAAAATAGTTCTAGGATTAAACTTACATATTAAATATATGTTCATGTTTAGAATATCAGTGCTTGTATATTCAATGTGTTTCTGGTCGTTTTAATATTTTAAAGTTCATTTGAAACCTCTAAAGAACGTTTGCACATTTAGGTCCGTAAAATATTGTTAAAGGGACATTCCTGAGTTTGCTGCATTGTAAGATGTTTCCGACTAATAAAATATTTCTACGATTAAACTTACATATTAAATATATTTTCTTGTTTAGAATATAAGTGTCTGTACATTCAGTGTGTTTCTGGTCGTATCAATATTTGCAAGAGCCCAAACTGGATTCTGTTTTCAAATAATTTCATACGTACGAAAACATAATATTTTAGAAAATAAAATGAAATTTAACCTAGTAAAAATATTAGAACCATCAGAAACACGTTTAATATACAGCCACTAATATTTTATGCAGAAAAATATATTTGATATGTAATTACAATCGTTAAAAAGTCTCTGTTAGTAGATAACATCTTAAAAAGTGCAGCAAACACAGGAGTGTCCCTTTAATATTGATAATTATTGGTCAGCTTCCTTCTTATTCTAGAAAATATAGTACATACTTCCATCAAAAATGATGTGACCAAATATGTAAAAAATATCCATAGGATATGTTAATATGAATTACAGTCCATGCTACTGTCAAATTTCGTCCACAAAACGAAAGGTTTGATTTATGAAGAAAATTGTGAGTTTTAATCAAATGCAGCCTACTTTACTTCATCCGAAACCGCTAAAGAATGTTTGCACATTTAGGTCCGTAAAAATATTGTTGAATGATTGTCTTAATAATTAAATACAATGTATTTATTAAATAAAATGTATAAATATATAAGTAATTTAAACTCTCGTCGTAATTCAACACAATTAACATAAAAAAACGGACATCCTTTCAATAACATTTGTTCTTAATCTTTTCTTCTTGTTTTTAATTTTATACTTATAAAAACGTTTATTATTATTTCTGTTTTAAATATTCGATTAAAAATGTTTAAAATGTGCGTGTATTATGGGTTCTATAGTATATTACGGGTTCTCAAAGGTTGAAGACGAAAATAGGTTACTGACGTAATCAGGTTACGGGACGATAATTATACATTTACGTTTGTAGTAAAGTTGGCACACCTCGGAAACTTGGGGACTTTTGATATGTTATTTCTAATGATATTCTGTAAGTATCCTGAAATATTCAGCTCTGTACTACTTATTTCCCTGTTAAACACCAATTTTGACCTAATGTTCCAGGGCCCAATTTCACAAAACATCGTTAAAGTCTAGTTTTGCATGTAAACGTAAATCTACGACTCCGCCACAATTCTTCTCATTATTATAGTACAACAAATATAGTTAGAAATACACATATTTCATTTTATTTCGTCCTCAAAATGATCCATCTTCCGCAATGATGTAATTTTCGGCGTGAAATAGATGTAAAACATATGTAAATGAATGGTCGGTATAACTGCTAGTTGTAGGCGTAAACTTACGATGTTTTGTGAAATAGGCCCCTGGACAAACAACATGACAAACACTGTACTTGTATACTACTATACAGAGAGAAAGGAATTAAGCAGCATCCTCTAAAGTAATAAAGGACAATGATTTACATTGACAGAAATGCTATTTGTATTTGACTTATCCCTAGAAGGGCCTTCCATCTACAAGCACGGATGCAAGGGGGGGGGGGGGGGGGTCCAATTGTGACGACTCTTCTCTCCTTGTTACACAGCGCGCCTCTTACAGCTGAACACATCATGTTCGAATTTACAAAAAGGGGGGTCCAGACCCCTGGGACAGGCATCGGTGGCGTAACCATTACACCAACTAGCTGCTCTCTCACCAACCAACCGGCCTCGGTGGTGTAGTGGTTAGGTCATCGGTCTACATGCTGGTAGGTACTGGGCTCGAATCCCAGTCGAGGCATGGGATTTTTAATCCAGATACTGAATCCAAAGTCTGAGTGAGTGCTCCGCAAGGCTCAATGGGTAGGTGTAAACCACTTGCACCGACCAGTGATCCATAACTGGTTCAACAAAGGCCATGGTTTGTGCTATCCTGCCTGTGGGAAGCGCAAATAAAATATCCCTTGATGCCTGTCGTAAAAGAGTAGTCTATGTGGCGACAGCGGGTTTCCTCTAAAAACAGTGTCAGAATTACCATATTTTTTACGTCCAATAGCCGATGATAAGATAAAAAAAATCAATGTGCTCTAATTGCGTCGTTAAATAAAAACAAACTTTCCAGACCCCTGCCCCCCCCCCCCCCCCCCCCCCCCCACCCTGGATCCGCTACTGCATCCAGATGATGTACTGACTGCACTGCACCGCGAATGGCAGACGTTATTTCTTGATCGTTATCAGACGATTTACTGGTAGAATGAGAAGTAGGGCAGAGGCAATCATCAGAACAAGCGCCGGTTTCACTCGCTAATGACGTTTTTGTACTGAGATTGTCTTTATGATGTTCTCCTGACAGAAATAATCATGTATTCCCGAGTGTAGAACAGATCCATAGTTATTACGGCTCTCCATTTTTCCCCAAGTATAGTACTGTCATAACCGTGTTACTAATAAAAATACTCAATTATATGAATATTGCCATCTTTCAGATATCATTAATTTTTCCGCTGGACGTTTTGTTAGACAACCATCATAATCCCACGAGTCCTGGAGAAAATCATCAAATTTGGGCAAAACCAATAGAAAAATTCTAGTAAAATGAGCTGGCCTGAACACTTTTCATGATGTATTATCATTATTCTACCCAAAATATTAGCTGTAATCCACATAAACAAACATGCGATGCGATTCGTTTGCAACCCTATATAGCTGTTTGGCAGTAATGCTAATATGAATAAACGTTGCAATCCAGATTCTGGCACTTTTGTTTCATTCGGACAGAAATCAGCCTGCCCCCTACAAAAATGGGAGCTCGTACGCCTATGACAACCATGGTAGAAACATCGGGATAGTTGGGAACAGGGGAGGAGGAGGGCGGCTTAATTAATTTCTCTGTGTATATAATGACGTATTGTATTACGATTTAAGAAAGCGCGGTTTTGGTATTTGTCTCGGTTTGGTCATAAGCGTAGGAGACGGACAATCTAATTAAAATTAGCTCCACTATTACATGTGGATCTGACAGCAGCCCGTTGGAGCTCATGTCCAGCTGACCTTTCATTCGACCAATCAAAAACCTTACTTGCAAAAAAGAATTTGAAAACATTCGGGATAATGCCGAGCGTATACGAAATAATTCGGGTAAATTACGGAAACTAATTGCAATATAAAATTTTATATAAAATTCGTTTCAAGACAAAAACAAACCGTGATGGTATAGCCATAAAATCTGTTTATACTAGTATACAATCCAAAGTTTATTACTGCACACACACACACACCCCCCCCCCCCCCCCCCCCCCCCGTTTTTTCAATGTTGAAATAGACCAACAAGTTCGCCTATTGCATAAATAGTCTCTCCCGATATTTTTAGAATTTGTATGCTCCCGAATAATGCTATAAAAGGCGAAGTGTAATTGGTCGATATTTAAATTGTTATTTATAGAGGAAATGTCACCTGGACATGGGAGTCCACGCAATGCTGTTAGATCTACTGGCTAGACCCAGTAGAGCTAATTTTAATCAAATTGAGGAGACAGAGTGCTGGAGACCTTTTTACCATGTATTTCCATCATTCTACCCTCATAATTAGTTGTAATCCATGTAAAAATGCGTAGTGATTCATTTGCAACCCTATATAGCTGTTTGGTAGTAATATAAATAAATGTTGTTATCCAGATTCGGGCTTTTTTTTTAATTCGGTTGATTAGTCAACTACTGAATGTAAATTATTTTAGACTAATCCACAACATATCGCGTTTACAATAGACGTGTTCCTTGAAAATTGATATTATTTTACGGATTTGGAATCTCATGAGAACAGATGAAACATCGATGACCAGTGTTTTGTTTCATTTAGTGTCGAATATTTTATTAAATAAAGAAGGAGAGTTCGTCTGTGATGATGATTAAACATCTGAGACATAAAATGTGAGTTGATCTCTTTAAAACAGAAAAAATAGAATTTAAAAAAAAAGAACAAAGAAAATAAAGGCGTAAATTTGCGCGCATTAAAATAAAAATATTACAACATTGCGTAAAAAAAAAGAAAAAAAGAAAAGAAATTCATTTATAAATGATAAAAATTTAGATTAATATATATATATATATATATATATATATATATATATATATATATATATATATATATATATATATATATAAAGAACAAGAATGAAAAAAAGCCGTTTATTTGCGCACATTAAAATAAAAATGTTAAAACATTGCGGAAAAAAAATTGATCAGGAAGGTCGTCCTGAAGACGACAGGGATATAAAGAATTTGTCAGTCTGTAAATCCGGAAATTCTGCTGATTTTGATGCAAGGAAATGAATCGAGACCCGTTTAATGACATGTTGACCTTTTATGACGTCACTCGGCCATGATGATTGGTTCTTGGGATGATTAGCATGCAGAAAACAATCCTTTTCGTGGATTACACGCTATTTATTTATGTCAAACATGTTTAGTTACCGGGAGGGAATGACCAGCAGTTTGACTTCTCTGTACACTTTAACTGAACCGCTTTAAAAACGCAACATTTTTGGGTTGCTATATTTTTTTCATAATGCATGTTTTGTTAATGTTGTACTGCACATATACGTTGTGAATGATCAGTAAACGTGTTCACTAATTTTCATCTCAATACCCAGTGAAGCATGACGTTGAGTGCACGGAATGCAGTTTGCCATAATAAGGCCCGTACAAATGAAACGTGCACGGAATTTTATAAACTTTTTTGTTTCTGATAGCTAAAGTGTCACCACACCAAAAACACACCAAACTTTTATGAAATTGTTTCAAATAAAATGCCTAGACTCAATGAAAACGAACGGAATCAGGCTCTTGGGATGTTGCGTGCGAACATGTCCATGCGTCAGGTAGCTAGACATTTTCGGTGTTACGCATCTACTGTTTTGAGGCTTATGAATAGAGTGCAATAGACGGGTGTAACCAGAGATGGCCCAAGACCCGTCAGGCCCAGGATAACTACTCAACGACAAGACAACTTCATAAGGACGCGGCACCTCAAAAATCGATTCCTGAGCGCAACGTCTACCGCGAGACAAGTTAGGGAACATCACAGGTAGGTTTCTTACAACTGGCACACCAATTCACGTTTTCACAGTCCATACCTTTTATGTCCACTAAAAAGAAATTTTCCTGCTTTTAGCCGAACCATTCACCCGGAAACTGTTCGACGTCGCCTGAAGGAGAGACAAATTTACGCACGCCGACCCTATAAAGGACCTGTCCTAACTCCTAGACACAGAGCTCAGCGATTACAGTGGTGCAGGAGACATGTCCGATGGACAAGGAATCGTTGGGCCAACGTACTCTTTTCCGATGAATCGAGATTCAATTTGAGTATAGCTGACGGGCGGAAACGTGTTTGGCGTCGACGCGGGGAGAGATATGCAGACTTGTGTCATGGAGCATGACAGATGGGGCAACGGAAGTGTCCATGTTTAGGCAGGTATCGCCTCCAACCGCCGTACACCCCTTGTAATTTTCCAACATGCAGTTAATGCACAACGATACAGAGATGAAATCTTGGCACCAATTGTTTTACCATTTATGCAACACCACATGCCCAACGGTATTTTTCAACACGATAACGCCCATCCCCACACCGCTAGGCTGACGGCAGAGTTTCTACAAGCGAACAACGTCGGCGTCATCGATTGGTCTTCTCTTTCTCCCGACCTGAATCCTATCGAGCACCTCTGGAATGAACTGGGACGACGGGTCTATACAAGGAATCCCCAACCAGCTAACCTGCAACAACTGGAGCAGGCCCTTATCCAAGAGTGGCAGCGCATACCCCAAGGAACGGTTAAATCAATGCGTAGGCGATGTAACGTGTGCATTTAATCGCGTGGCGGCTATACCAGATATTGCATTTTTGAAAATTGGTTTAAGCACAAAAATGTTTCGCTTATGCTTAAATCCTGAGACTTACCTTAAATTAACTTTAAAGTAAAAAGCACTAATATGTGGTCTGTCATAAAATTTTAAATGATTTATTTTTTTAATTAAATGAAATATGGAATGTTTGATGCAATAAGTGTTGCGTTTTTAAAGCGGTTCAGTATATATATTAAAAAAAAAAAAAAAATCATTCTGTCAGTTGTCCTAGAATACGACCTCGACTCATTTTTAGATATTATTATTATTATTATTATTATTATTCAAACCAGTTTCTCAGGATTGGTATATTAAAAGCCGTGGTATGTACTATCCTGTCTGTGGAAAAGAGCATAAAAGAGTCCTTGCTATTAATGAAAATTGTATCGGGTTTGGAAGGAAGACATTTTTTTTATTTTAACGACACACTCAACACATTTTATTTACGGTTATATGGCGTCGGACATATAGTTAATGACCACACAGGTATTGAGAGAGGAAACTCGATGTCGCCACTTCATGGGCTACTCTTTTCGATTAGCAGTAAGGGATATCTTATATGCACCATCGCATAGACAGGATAGTACATACCACGGCCTTTGTTACACCAGTTGTGGAGCACTGGCTGGAACTAGAAATAGCTCTGTATCAGATTTGCGCAATAATGACTTGTATGTATTAAATAATATAAGTCTATAGAACCTTAATAATAACAATAATAATAATAATAATAATAATAATAATATTATTATTATTATTATTATTATTATTATTATTATTATTATTATTATTATTATTATTACGTATTATTATTAAATATTATTATGTGTTACTGAGTCATTCTCCACCATAGTCCTATAGGTTGGACTATACCAAATAAAATACCATAGGCGACCATGTTAACGTTTGTGTTTACAAACACTATATGCAATATATCAACCAAACTATGACCCATAAATATCAGTACTACAACATTTGGTAATTTTGACATATAATCTTAGAGAGGAATCGGGTGCATGTGCAGGGGGAGGGTATTGGAGATAGAAACCTTTACCTGCCCAAGCTTAAATTTTTTTGAAATATATTATTTTCTGGGGGAGCATGGCCCCATACAAACTTCGCTCATCACATTCTATATCCCCAACCCCGCTGAAATCCTTGCACACGCGCCTTGGAAATCCGCTATATTTTTTTTAGCAAGGGATAGTTTGTATGTACCATCCCACAGACAGGATATCACATACCATGGCCTTTTATATACCCGCCGATGCGGATCGATCCTAACCTGACCACGCATTTACCCCCCCCCCCCCCCCCCCCCCCCCACCTTTTTAGGTCTAAGTAATGAATAAAAATAACATATAGTCTTGAAAAATGTTACGTAAATCGAACACAACACTCGCTTCCTCTACTTCTAGAGCGTTACGTAATTAGTAACACCCCCTTACATTTAACGCGTATGCCAACAGCTGGCCACTGTCAAAATTCCAAGGCAAATCCCCCACCCACTGACCCCTGGAAAGGCGTTGTACCATACCTCTATGGATATAAATATGTTTTGGAGATATGAGATGACCCCTCAATCAAGACAGTTAAATTTGTTCAAAATAACGTGAGAAGCTCAGCGCCTGCGCAAATCACGTAAAGTCCCAGTTCTACTGGCGTCCCGCTAAATGAAGAAAAACAAAGCTGGCCATTGCGTTTGTAGCTGACCTAGATAATGTAGATAAGCGAGCATTGCGAAACTATAGCGATGTGGTGGTCCTTTTGGTACCAAACAGAACTGAATCATCTATTCTATATGCTTAAATAATAAAAATATTCCAGGGACTGCAGCTTTAACTGCAGAAAATGGTATCATTTTCGATATAACCAGATGTTTTTACAACACCCCTAGTTTCGCACAATATTTGAGTACTTTTTTTTTACATGTACCCCATACATGTTCCAAGCACACGGCTACTTGACACAGTGGTACTAGATGAATTAAAATTGTATACATTTTTAGCCCAGATGAAACTAATGGTTTTTTTACAACCAACACACTCACATTTATAACCAATCACAGGACTTGTGGTGTTAACTTCTCTTTCAAAATTTCGCTGCACCTCCAACTTTGACCCAGCCGGATATTATTTGGTTTAGTGCTACCTGTACACATCCAATATAGTACATATTTATTATTTTATTGTACACTGTATTATGCTGATAACGTAAAGCAATAAAGATCTTCAACTTCAACTTGAACTTCAGCCTGAACTTGAACTTGCTCTGAAGATCACGTTCTGGATTTACCAAACGTTTGAAATCCAATAGCCGATGATTAACAGGGCCCGCGGAGTGCATTTGAACGTGTGTCGGAGCTGCACTCCACTGGTCTGAGGTAGAAGAATGAGTGTATCTCAAGGGCCGAACGTGTTGCGGGTTGTTCGGAGGCATGTTCCGTGGCCCATAATTCATTAATAACACATTTGATAATTTTTACACGTAGCCTTCGGAAGGGATTTATTTACTGCGTAGTATTTTCTATTAAGTGGAGAAATATTACGCATTTAGTCTCCAACACACACCCCCCCCCCCCCCCCCCCCCCTAAAAAAACACCAAAAAAACAAAACCATTTGATAATTCTTACACGTCGCCTTCGGAGGATTATTTATTTACTGCGTAGTATTCTCTATTAAGTGGAGAAATATTACGCATTTAGTCTCCACCCCCCCCCCCCCCCCCCTAAAAAACACCAAAAAAACAAAACCATTTGATAATTCTTACACGTCGCCTTCGGAGGATTATTTATTTACTGCGTAGTATTCTCTATTAAGTGGAGAAATATTATGCATTTAGTCTTTTTGCGACTCTCACGGGACAAAGGATATAATACAACCAATCGAACGCTGAAGAAGAAGAACGGCCTTTGATATACCAGTTGCGGTGCACTGGCTGGAACGAAAAATAGCCCAAATGGACCCACCGGCTGGTATCGATCCCAAACCGATCGCGCATCAGGCGAGCGCTTGACCACTGGGCCGCGTCATTTTCCGTGAGACAGATAGCGTAACTTCGTACCCAATGTTTTGTAATTCTTTGTAATCCATGATATCAGCGGCTGTTTAATTTTAAGATGAAGAATAATGCATTACAAATGCTCGTGAGATATTTAAGAATGACATCTGACAGTAGGAAATTAATGTTGATTTATTAGTCTGTTCTAAATGGGTAACTACTTAAAAATGTCCCCGCGATAAACCTAAAGACGGTAATTTGATGCTACTTGTTTGACAAAGACGGACATCGCGAGATTTCAGGGACAGATCCAGAAGTTTGGATACGGGGGTAGTGCGAAATGAGACGCGTTAGACCATAGCCGTTGGAAGCGGGCATGCACTGCCCGCAACTCATTGATCAATCGCAGTACCAATGGGGGGTGGGGGGGGGGGGGGGGGGGGCGCTGAAGGGCGCGTTTTCGTTTAGTTTTTGCTGACGTCAAGAAAGAAAGAAATGTTTTATTTAACGACGCACTCAACACATTTTATTTACGGTTATATGGCGTCAGACATATGGTTGAGGACCACACAGATTTTGAGAGGAAACCCGCTGTCGCCACTACATGGGCTACTCTTTCCGATTAGCAGCAAGGAATCTTTTTTTGCGCTTCCCACAGGCAGGATAGCACAAACCATGGCCTTTGTTGAACCAGTTATGGATCACTGGTCGGTGCAAGTGGTTTACACCTACCCATTGAGCCTTGCGGAGCACTCACTCAGGGTTTGGAGTCGGTATCTGGATTAAAAATCCCATGCCTCGACTGGGATCCGAACTCAGTACCTACCAGCCTGTAGACCGATGGCCTAACCACGACGCCACCGAGGCCGGTTTGCTGACGTCAAAGATAAAATAAACAAGAGCCTGTTCAAAAACCTCTTACCATTTCCGGCGCCCTCCTTTCACAAACCTTAAGATTACAATACAGTTAAATCTATGCATATACAACCCAGGCGTATATGCAGGAATTTACGCAGGGGAGGGAGGGGGGGGGGGATAGACTGTAACGAGGGAGTTTATAGGGAGGTTGAATCATGCTCGCTCTGGGTGGAAGCCGGTACCGGGCTGCGAACCCTGCACCTACCAGCCTTATGTCCGATGGCTTAACCACGACGCCAGCGAGGCCGTAAGACTACTTCATCCTTCCTGCACCGCCTGTAGGAGGACTGCCATTCTCCCAGGACTGGATTCACTGATCCCTGTACTTTTTTCTTTCTTTTTTTTATCCCACTGCCCCTTTTCCTTTCTCTCCATTGAATCCCATCTCATTTCTTCCCGATCTGGCAACTCCTCCTATCTTTCAACTTCTTTTGCTGTCCACCTCCACATCCCAGTCCTTGTCTCTCCAACCGCGACATGTGCTTGTCTCTTGTGACTATCTGTGCCACACACCTGCCATTCCCCATCAGCTTTTAGCTGTGGGCTTAGTCTGACCACTTCGGGGAGTGTTCAGTAGTTACTTCTGGCATTGTTAAGAGGCACTTGTAACCACCTACTATGCACCCCTAGTACCAGCGGTCGTTAGTTAGTGCCGTGGGTTAGACCAGCTTTATTAGCGGCAGAGGACGAGGATGCCAGGTGGGTGCAGGGAAATACACAGAGACTGCACCCGTGGAGAAAGTTGAAATCCCTGTACTTTGTGGTATAGATTTTCCAACATCAGTGACAGTGTCCCTGGGGTAGGGGGCAGTGCCTCGCCCCATATCCAGCCCTGTGGTCGGTGTCACGAGGTGTTTTTTCGACCGAGATTATTATTCTCATTATCTCTGGCGAGTTTCCAATTACACACTAGACACGACTGACCGCTTGCTAGCACGAAAACACATCAACAGTGTTAAAATTGTCGCACAACCGAAACTTTACAACCATGGGTCATCATGGGTCATCATGGGTCATGGATTTGCTTGGGAGGAAGGAGACAGGTTTTACTTAAACGACGCACATTTTGATTCAGGTCGAATTAAAGGGACAGACCCTAGTTTTTAAACACTACAGCATATTTTTCACTATTAGAGCCGTTTATGATGACTGAACTCAAACATTACTTGTATTTTATTGCTTAGATTATCCATTTCCGTACAACCAAAGTGTTTCTGATCATCCTGGTGTTTCTAATACCACAAAATGCATTAATGTTTAAAAACTGGAGTCTGTCCCTTTAACTGTTATTTCGTGTTTATAATACGAGTGTCTGTATTTTCATTGTGTTTCTGATCGAACTAATATTTGTAAGAAAAAAAAGAAAGAAAGAAGTGTTTTATTTAACGACGCACTCAACACATTTTATTTACGGTTATATGGCGTCAGACATATGGTTCAGGACCACACAGATTTTGAGAGGAAACCCGCTGTCGCCACTACATGGGCTACTCTTCCGATAGGCAGCAAGGGATCTTTTATTTGCACTTCCCACAGGCAGGATAGCACAAACCATGGCCTTTGTTGAACCAGTTATGGATCACTGGTCGGTGCAAGTGGTTTACACCTACCCATTGAGTTTTGCGGAGCACTCACTCAGGGTTTGGAGTCGGTATCTGGATTAAAAACACCATGCCTCGACTGGGATCCGAACCCAGTACCTACCAGCCTGTAGACCGATGGCCTGCCACGACGCCACCGAAGCCGGTTAATATTTGTAAGAAGCCAAAACTGGATTTCGTCTCGCAATCAGTTCGTGCGTTCGAAAAAAAAAAAAAAAAAATAAGTCTCAGTAACCGGGGAGGGTTTTATTTAATTTATTTTTTTATTATTATTATTTATTTTGTTTGGGGGTGGGGGGGAGGGGAGTGGGGTGATCACTTGAGAACGACAATGTAATTTTTTTTAATTTTTTTTAATCCTACTCTATATAAATAAAGGTAAATCTATGGCTTATATATATATATATATATATATATATATATATATACAATGTATATGTTAAAACGTAATTACAGTCGTTAAAAAGTCTCTGTTAGACGGCATCTTACCAACTGCAGAAAAACTCGGAACAGTCCCTTTAAACTAACATTAACGTGATAACATCAGATCAGACGTGGGTCATCAACCTGGTAAGATTGCTGGAGGTCAAACAGAATTTGCCGAGTAACGTACCGTTCGCTATAACCCTGCATACATGTGTGTCATGTAAATACACGATGACGTTCACAAAATCGTGTTGTATTGTTTTGTTTTAATATCAAACTTGCCGACGGTTATCAAGTGTATTGACTCCGGGCTTATATCATAAACACATTGCGTAATGTGTATCAAATATCCCGTTACAGTATTCCCCCCCTCGGTGAGTTAAAAAGTTCGTTTTTGTTTAAAGACACAACTAGGCACATTTATTAGTTAAAGGGACATTCCTGAGTTTTCTGCAATTTTTAAGATGTTGTCGACTAACAGAGACTTTTTAACGATTGTAATTAAATATCAACTATATTTTTCTGCATAAAATATTAGTGGCTGTATATTAAACGTGTTTCTGATCGTTCTAATATTTGTACTAGGTTAAATTTCATCTTATTTCCTAAAATATTGTTTTTTCGTACGTACGAAATTATTTGAAGACAAAATGCAGTTTGGGCTTCTTACAAATATTAAGACGATCAGAAACATATTGAATATACAGACACTGATATTGTAAACAAGAAAATATATTTAATATGTAAGTTTAATCGTAGAAATATTTTATTAGTCGGAAATATCTTACAATGCAGCTAACTCAGGAATGTCCCTTTAATCATCGGCCATTGGATGTCAAACGTTTTGTAATTCTATTATAGTCTTAGAGAGGAAACCCTTTGCATTTGTCCATTATTAGCAAGGGATCTTTTATATGCACCATCCCACAGACAGGGTAGTACATACCACGGCCTTTTATATACCAGTCGAGGTGCACTGGCTGGAACGAGAAATAGCCCAATGGCCACACCGACGGGGATCGATCCGAGATCGACCGCGCTAATCGTAAAGAGTAGCCATGAAGTGGCGACAGCGGATTTCCTCTCTCAATATAATATTATGTTTGGTCCTTAACCATATGTCTGACGCCATATAACTGTAAATAAAATGTGTTGAGTGCGTCGTTAAATAAAACATTTCCTATCCTATCAAATACATCGACCTTGGGTTAATCTAATGACATAATATTATTTATATCACACGTCCTGTTACGTTTGTGTCCTCTTGGTAAATCCATTCTCTGATTGGGATTTTACCGTTCCAACCAGTGCCCCACGACTGGTATATCAAAGTCAGTTTTATGTGCTGTCCTGTTTGTGGGATGGTACATACTACATACTAATAATATACTACATTTCCTTTGAAGATAATATGTCAGAATTACCAAATGTTTGACATTAGCAGATGATTCATTCATCAGTATGCTCCAGTGGTGCCGTTGAACAAAATTAACTTTAACTGTTAGAGAGAGAAATATAGGAAACTCTCTGCCGCCAAGCACACAGTACAGTACAGCACTGGCTGGAGCGAGAAATAGCCCAACGGGCCTATGGACGTGGATCGATCCCACACCGACCGCGCATCTGGTGGGCGCTTTACCACTGGGCTACGCCCCACCCCTTTTATCAGAAAATCGATTATGCGTATTGTGTGAGATTGTACAGAGCTGAGATAGCATATTTGCTGACGGAAAGGTTTAACTACGTGACAAGGGCGCACACAGGGAATCTTTTAGGGAGGGGACCAAGATCAAAAGGGTGCGTGGAACATGCGACTCCTGAAAAGCACATGCCAATAATAGTTTGGTATTCCTGAAATAAAAAAAGTTTATTTTGTTTAACAATATCGCTATCATGAAATGAAATACTAAATAAACAGTTTTTAGCACAATAAAAAGTGGAACTTGAATTTTATACGTGAGAGAAGAGCATAAACGTGTGTAAGAAATTATGCAGAGGGCGGTCAACACTGTGGCGAGCGAAGTTTGAGGGGTTCCAGTCATGTTCCCATAATCATACATTAAAAAATAAAAAAATTATAATAAAAAAACAACAAAAAAACATTGCTTTGATGCGATGCGATAAGGCTTTTACATGCTCATGTACCACGAAGGTTTCGAGCATGTCCGCATTGATTTGAGCAGGAGTTTTAACACCTAAAACCCCGCCCCTACAAACGTACTTGGATGGGGCGGGATTTAGCGCAGTCGGTTGAGTGCTCGCTTGAGGTGCTTGCGTCGCAGGATCGAACCATGCAGCTAACTGGGTGTTTGGTTTTTTGAGGGTTTTTTTTGTTCCAAACAGTGCACCATAACTGGACAAAGGCCATGGTATGTGCATTCCTGTCTGTGGAAAAGTACGTGTAAAAGATCCCTTGCTGCATTAGGAAAGATGTAGCAGGTTTCCTCTGGTGACTACTTGTCAGAATTACCAAATGTTTGACTTCCGTAGCCGATGATTAATTAATCAATGTGCTCTAGTGGTGTCGTTAAACAAAACAAACTTTAAAGAACTTGGAGAGTTCCCCTAGTATTCCCCTGGATCCACCCTTGCCAGTACGTGATTCTGCCGTGAATGTGCAAGTCTTGGCAGATCTGTATATAATATGTGTGACATTAACTTGAATATTCCACACTTTTCAGGGGGGTTCCAGTCAAAACTCTCCCTTGCACTTGGAGAGGTCCCCTAGTATCCCTGTTGGATCCGCCCTTGCTAGTACGTGATTCTGTGTGAGAGTTGGCAGATCTGTATGTGTGTGTGATATTGACTGGAATACTCCATAGAAAGAAAAACAAATATTACCTGCACGTTTCTGTCATTAAAGGCACAATCTCGCTTTTTCAAAAAATGCAATTATGCAAAATACAAAAACACTTAAAGGGACTATCTTTGGTATGATATAAATTATGTCATCTTCTTGTTAGATTAACCCAGGGTCGATGCATTTAATAGCCAACCGCGAGTTTAATATCAAAACAAAACAATACAACAAGATTAAGCAAACTTCATGATTTAATTAAATGATACATGTTGGGGTCCAATGGTAAAGCGCACGCCTGATGTGCGGTCGGTCTAAGATCGATCCCCGTCGGTGGGCCCGTCGGTGGGCATATAAAAGATCCCTTGCTACTAATGAAACAATGTAGCGGGTTTCCTCTCTGTGACTGTGTCAAAATTACCATATCATATGGTCATATGTTTGACATCCAATAGCCGATGATTAATAAATCAATGTGCTCTAGTGGTGTCGTTAAACAAAACAACTTAAACATTTGATACAAAGTAGTATAGTGTTCGTATTTTGCTTTAGTTAATGATATTATAACATGGCGATATTACAGTTTTAATACATAGCATCCAAATTCTTTGATCCGGAAATTTTAATGCATGAATGAATTAATCTTTAACGACACCTCATCACAAAGAATACATCGGTTATAATTGGTGTCAGAAACTTAAGTGCATTAAGTGATTACCAAATCAATATAAATCCAAAATTGAATTCCGTGAATTTGTGACATACCCCTTCCCTCCCCTCCCCTCTCTCTCTCTCTCTCTCTCTCTCTCTCTCTCTCTCTCTCTCTCTCTCTCTCTCTCTCTCTCTCTCTCTCTCTCTCTCTCTCTCTCTCTCTCTCTCTCGCTCTCATACCTATTTAAACACTAATATTTATTCTATGTGTGGGATGGTGCATATAAAACATTCCTTGCTACTAATGGAAACATTTAACAGGTTTCCACTCTAAACACTTTATGTCAAAATTACCAAATGTTTGACATCCAATAGCCGATGATTAACAAACTTTAACGTCCCGCCTCTATATTATAAAGAATACACAAGAGGACATTCAGTTATATTTAGTTCAAACAAATGTATTTTCTGGAACTGCTGTAGAGTGACGTGGTTTTTAATATATCGGTTTTTTGTTCATATGAATGTATGATTTTTGCTGACTCATATAATAAGGCCTAGTCACGCCACACGAATAAACACTCATGAACACTGTTTACTGCAGCTGCAAAAAAATTAAATAAATTTAAAATATAAAAGCATTAAAATGTCAAAAGGTTTGGCATTGATGGTGTGTTGCCATGCGTAACGTCACAGGACACTTTGAAATGAAGGTGTGGATATAGGAGTTTTCTAGGGAGGTGTGTCCAGTATTAAATGGATATTCCTGAGTTTGGTGCAATTTTTAAGATGTTATCGACTAACAGAAACATTGTAACAATTGTAATTACATATCAAATATATATTTCTGCACAAAATATCAGTGGCTGTATATTAAACGTGTTTCTGATCGTTCTAATATTTGTACTAGGTTAAATTTTATTTTATTTCTTAAAATATTTTTTTTGTGTACGTACGAAATTATTTGAAGACAAAATCCAGTTTGGGCTTCTTACAAATATTAAAACGACCAGAAACATTAAATATACAGACACTGACATTCTAAACAAGAAAATATATTTAATATGTAAGTTTAATCGTAGAAATATTTTATTACTTGGAAACATCTTACAATGCAGGAAACTCAGGAATGTCCCTTTAAAATGGCATCTACAGCATTCAAGCATTCTTTATTATAGCAATGGACTCTAGGCTGGTAGGTACAGGGTTCGCAGCCCGGTACCGGCTCCAACCCAGAGCGAGTTCTTAAGGGCTCAATGGGTAGGTGTAAGGCCACTACACCCTCTTCTCTCTCACTAACCACTAACTAACTAACAACTAACTCACTGGCCTGGACAGACAGCCCAGATAGCTGAGATGTGGCCAGGACAGCGTGCTTGAACCTTAATTGGATACATTCACGAAAATGTGACCAACATGTTAGAGGCGGGACGTTGTCCAATGTTAACTTTTTCGCCTGATGCGCGGTCGGTCTAGGATCGATTCCGCTCGATGGCCCATTGGGTTATTTCTCGTTCCAGCCAGTGCACCTAGACTGGTATATCAAAGGCTAGCATATCAAAATAACCAAATGTTTGACATCCTATAGCCGACGATTAATACATCAGTGTGCTCTAGTGGTGTTGTTAAACAAAACAAACTTCCACTAAACACAAATACATTTCTTGTATTCATTCGAGGCACATGGAAATTCGCACCTCAGTGCCCTCCCCCTGGACCGCGCCTGTATAATTTTGTTTATCGAAAGCGGCGCTATCATGGCTGAGTTCAGCCAATCGGAGCAGAAAAACGTTCGCTAACCTAGTGTTACGAAAAGAAAGAAATGCTTTATTTAACGACGCACTCAACACGTTTTTATGTACGTTCGGTCATAATTACGACGTCGGTTAGTATAAGGACCACATATGTAGATTAATGACAGAGGAAACTCACTGCCGCCATCGTATTCGAATAGCAGCAAGGGCTCTTTTATATGCACCATTAATCCCCAATGTTGTATTAATGTAGAACATCAGTTTAAAGGGACATTCCTGAGTTTGCTGCATTATAAGATGTTTTCGACTAATAAAATATTTCTACCATTAAACTTGCATATTAAATATATTTTCTTGTTTAGAATATCAGTGTCTGTATATTCAATGTGTTTCTGGTCGTCTTAATATTTGCAAGAAGCCCAAACTGGATTTTGTCTTCAACCGCGACATGTGCTTGTCTCTTGTGGCTATCTGTGCCACACACCTGCCATTCCCCATCAGCTTTTAGCTGTGGGCTTAGTCTGACCACTTCGGGGAGTGTTCAGTAGTTACTTCTGGCATTGTTAAGAGGCACTTGTAACCACCTACTATGCACCCCTAGTACCAGCGGTCGTTAGTTAGTGCCGTGGGTTAGACCAGCTTTATTAGCGGCAGAGGACGAGGATGCCAGGTGGGTGCAGGGAAATACACAGAGACTGCACCCGTGGAGAAAGTTGAAATCCCTGTACTTTGTGGTATAGATTTTCCAACATCAGTGACAGTGTCCCTGGGGTAGGGGGCAGTGCCTCGCCCCATATCCAGCCCTGTGGTCGGTGTCACGAGGTGTTTTTTCGACCGAGATTATTATTCTCATTATCTCTGGCGAGTTTCCAATTACACACTAGACACGACTGACCGCTTGCTAACACGAAAACACATCAACAGTGTTAAAATTGTCGCACAACCGAAACTTTACAACCATGGGTCATCATGGGTCATCATGGGTCATGGATTTGCTTGGGAGGAAGGAGACAGGTTTTACTTAAACGACGCACATTTTGATTCAGGTCGAATTAAAGGGACAGACCCTAGTTTTTAAACACTACAGCATATTTTTCACTATTAGAGCCGTTTATGATGACTGAACTCAAACATTACTTGTATTTTATTGCTTAGATTATCCATTTCCGTACAACCAAAGTGTTTCTGATCATCCTGGTGTTTCTAATACCACAAAATGCATTAATGTTTAAAAACTGGAGTCTGTCCCTTTAACTGTTATTTCGTGTTTATAATACGAGTGTC
Organism: Gigantopelta aegis; assembly: GCF_016097555.1. Classification (NCBI taxonomy): domain Eukaryota; kingdom Metazoa; phylum Mollusca; class Gastropoda; order Neomphalida; family Peltospiridae; genus Gigantopelta; species Gigantopelta aegis. The sequence continues at coordinate 2,221,729 of NC_054703.1, forward strand.
TGTATTTTCATTGTGTTTCTGATCGAACTAATATTTGTAAGAAAAAAAAGAAAGAAAGAAGTGTTTTATTTAACGACGCACTCAACACATTTTATTTACGGTTATATGGCGTCAGACATATGGTTCAGGACCACACAGATTTTGAGAGGAAACCCGCTGTCGCCACTACATGGGCTACTCTTCCGATAGGCAGCAAGGGATCTTTTATTTGCACTTCCCACAGGCAGGATAGCACAAACCATGGCCTTTGTTGAACCAGTTATGGATCACTGGTCGGTGCAAGTGGTTTACACCTACCCATTGAGTTTTGCGGAGCACTCACTCAGGGTTTGGAGTCGGTATCTGGATTAAAAACACCATGCCTCGACTGGGATCCGAACCCAGTACCTACCAGCCTGTAGACCGATGGCCTGCCACGACGCCACCGAAGCCGGTTAATATTTGTAAGAAGCCAAAACTGGATTTCGTCTCGCAATCAGTTCGTGCGTTCGAAAAAAAAAAGTAACTCAGTCTCAGTAACCGGGGAGGGTTTTATTTAATTTATTTTTTTATTATTATTATTTATTTTGTTTGGGGGTGGGGGGGAGGGGAGTGGGGTGATCACTTGAGAACGACAATGTAATTTTTTTAAATTTTTTTTAATCCTACTCTATATAAATAAAGGTAAATCTATGGCTTATATATATATATATATATATACAATGTATATGTTAAAACGTAATTACAGTCGTTAAAAAGTCTCTGTTAGACGGCATCTTACCAACTGCAGAAAAACTCGGAACAGTCCCTTTAAACTAACATTAACGTGATAACATCAGATCAGACGTGGGTCATCAACCTGGTAAGATTGCTGGAGGTCAAACAGAATTTGCCGAGTAACGTACCGTTCGCTATAACCCTGCATACATGTGTGTCATGTAAATACACGATGACGTTCACAAAATCGTGTTGTATTGTTTTGTTTTAATATCAAACTTGCCGACGGTTATCAAGTGTATTGACTCCGGGCTTATATCATAAACACATTGCGTAATGTGTATCAAATATCCCGTTACAGTATTCCCCCCCTCGGTGAGTTAAAAAGTTCGTTTTTGTTTAAAGACACAACTAGGCACATTTATTAGTTAAAGGGACATTCCTGAGTTTTCTGCAATTTTTAAGATGTTGTCGACTAACAGAGACTTTTTAACGATTGTAATTAAATATCAACTATATTTTTCTGCATAAAATATTAGTGGCTGTATATTAAACGTGTTTCTGATCGTTCTAATATTTGTACTAGGTTAAATTTCATCTTATTTCCTAAAATATTGTTTTTCGTACGTACGAAATTATTTGAAGACAAAATGCAGTTTGGGCTTCTTACAAATATTAAGACGACCAGAAACATATTGAATATACAGACACTGATATTGTAAACAAGAAAATATATTTAATATGTAAGTTTAATCGTAGAAATATTTATTAGTCGGAAATATCTTACAATGCAGCTAACTCAGGAATGTCCCTTTAATCATCGGCCATTGGATGTCAAACGTTTTGTAATTCTATTATAGTCTTAGAGAGGAAACCCTTTGCATTTGTCCATTATTAGCAAGGGATCTTTTATATGCACCATCCCACAGACAGGGTAGTACATACCACGGCCTTTTATATACCAGTCGAGGTGCACTGGCTGGAACGAGAAATAGCCCAATGGCCACACCGACGGGGATCGATCCGAGATCGACCGCGCTAATCGTAAAGAGTAGCCATGAAGTGGCGACAGCGGATTTCCTCTCTCAATATAATATTATGTTTGGTCCTTAACCATATGTCTGACGCCATATAACTGTAAATAAAATGTGTTGAGTGCGTCGTTAAATAAAACATTTCCTATCCTATCAAATACATCGACCTTGGGTTAATCTAATGACATAATATTATTTATATCACACGTCCTGTTACGTTTGTGTCCTCTTGGTAAATCCATTCTCTGATTGGGATTTTACCGTTCCAACCAGTGCCCCACGACTGGTATATCAAAGTCAGTTTTATGTGCTGTCCTGTTTGTGGGATGGTACATACTACATACTAATAATATACTACATTTCCTTTGAAGATAATATGTCAGAATTACCAAATGTTTGACATTAGCAGATGATTCATTCATTAGTATGCTCCAGTGGTGCCGTTGAACAAAATTAACTTTAACTGTTAGAGAGAGAAATATAGGAAACTCTCTGCCGCCAAGCACACAGTACAGTACAGCACTGGCTGGAGCGAGAAATAGCCCAACGGGCCTATGGACGTGGATCGATCCCACACCGACCGCGCATCTGGTGGGCGCTTTACCACTGGGCTACGCCCCACCCCTTTTATCAGAAAATCGATTATGCGTATTGTGTGAGATTGTACAGAGCTGAGATAGCATATTTGCTGACGGAAAGGTTTAACTACGTGACAAGGGCGCACACAGGGAATCTTTTAGGGAGGGGACCAAGATCAAAAGGGTGCGTGGAACATGCGACTCCTGAAAAGCACATGCCAATAATAGTTTGGTATTCCTGAAATAAAAAAAGTTTATTTTGTTTAACAATATCGCTATCATGAAATGAAATACTAAATAAACAGTTTTTAGCACAATAAAAAGTTGAACTTGAATTTTATACGTGAGAGAAGAGCATAAACGTGTGTAAGAAATTATGCAGAGGGCGGTCAACACTGTGGCGAGCGAAGTTTTGAGGGGTTCCAGTCATGTTCCCATAATCATACATTAAAAAATAAAAAAATTATAATAAAAAAACAACAAAAAAACATTGCTTTGATGCGATGCGATAAGGCTTTTACATGCTCATGTACCACGAAGGTTTCGAGCATGTCCGCAGATATTGATTTGAGCAGGAGTTTTAACACCTAAAACCCCGCCCCTACAAACGTACTTGGATGGGGCGGGATTTAGCGCAGTCGGTTGAGTGCTCGCTTGAGGTGCTTGCGTCGCAGGATCGAACCATGCAGCTAACTGGGTGTTTGGTTTTTTGAGGGTTTTTTTGTTCCAAACAGTGCACCATAACTGGACAAAGGCCATGGTATGTGCATTCCTGTCTGTGGAAAAGTACGTGTAAAAGATCCCTTGCTGCATTAGGAAAGATGTAGCAGGTTTCCTCTGGTGACTACTTGTCAGAATTACCAAATGTTTGACTTCCGTAGCCGATGATTAATTAATCAATGTGCTCTAGTGGTGTTGTTAAACAAAACAAACTTTAAAGAACTTGGAGAGTTCCCCTAGTATTCCCCTGGATCCACCCTTGCCAGTACGTGATTCTGCCGTGAATGTGCAAGTCTTGGCAGATCTGTATATAATATATGTGACATTAACTTGAATATTCCACACTTTTCAGGGGGGTTCCAGTCAAAACTCTCCCTTGCACTTGGAGAGGTCCCCTAGTATCCCTGTTGGATCCGCCCTTGCTAGTACGTGATTCTGTGTGAGAGTTGGCAGATCTGTATGTGTGTGTGATATTGACTGGAATACTCCATAGAAAGAAAAACAAATATTACCTGCACGTTTCTGTCATTAAAGGCACAATCTCCCTTTTTCAAAAAATGCAATTATGCAAAATACAAAAACACTTAAAGGGACTATCTTTGGTATGATATAAATTATGTCATCTTCTTGTTAGATTAACCCAGGGTCGATGCATTTAATAGCCAACCGCGAGTTTAATATCAAAACAAAAAACAATACAACAAGATTAAGCAAACTTCATGATTTAATTAAATGATACATGTTGGGGTCCAATGGTAAAGCGCACGCCTGATGTGCGGTCGGTCTAAGATCGATCCCCGTCGGTGGGCCCGTCGGTGGGCATATAAAAGATCCCTTGCTACTAATGAAACAATGTAGCGGGTTTCCTCTCTGTGACTGTGTCAAAATTACCATATCATATGGTCATATGTTTGACATCCAATAGCCGATGATTAATAAATCAATGTGCTCTAGTGGTGTCGTTAAACAAAACAACTTAAACATTTGATACAAAGTAGTATAGTGTTCGTATTTTGCTTTAGTTAATGATATTATAACATGGCGATATTACAGTTTTAATACATAGCATCCAAATTCTTTGATCCGGAAATTTTAATGCATGAATGAATTAATCTTTAACGACACCTCATCACAAAGAATACATCGGTTATAATTGGTGTCAGAAACTTAAGTGCATTAAGTGATTACCAAATCAATATAAATCCAAAATTGAATTCCGTGAATTTGTGACATACCCCTTCCCTCCTCTCTCTCTCTCTCTCTCTCTCTCTCTCTCTCTCTCTCTCTCTCTCTCTCTCTCTCTCTCTCTCTCGCTCTCATACCTATTTAAACACTAATATTTATTCTATGTGTGGGATGGTGCATATAAAACATTCCTTGCTACTAATGGAAACATTTAACAGGTTTCCACTCTAAACACTTTATGTCAAAATTACCAAATGTTTGACATCCAATAGCCGATGATTAACAAACTTTAACGTCCCGCCTCTATATTATAAAGAATACACAAGAGGACATTCAGTTATATTTAGTTCAAACAAATGTATTTTCTGGAACTGCTGTAGAGTGACGTGGTTTTTAATATATCGGTTTTTTGTTCATATGAATGTATGATTTTTGCTGACTCATATAATAAGGCCTAGTCACGCCACACGAATAAATACTCATGAACACTGTTTACTGCAGCTGCAAAAAAAATAAATAAAATTAAAATATAAAAGCATAAAAATGTCAAAAGGTTTGGCATTGATGGTGTGTTGCCATGCGTAACGTCACAGGACACTTTGAAATGAAGGTGTGGATATAGGAGTTTTCTAGGGAGGGGTGTCCAGTATTAAATGGATATTCCTGAGTTTGGTGCAATTTTTAAGATGTTATCGACTAACAGAAACATTGTAACAATTGTAATTACATATCAAATATATATTTCTGCACAAAATATCAGTGGCTGTATATTAAACGTGTTTCTGATCGTTCTAATATTTGTACTAGGTTAAATTTTATTTTATTTCTTAAAATATTTTTTTTGTGTACGTACGAAATTATTTGAAGACAAAATCCAGTTTGGGCTTCTTACAAATATTAAAACGACCAGAAACATTAAATATACAGACACTGACATTCTAAACAAGAAAATATATTTAATATGTAAGTTTAATCGTAGAAATATTTTATTACTTGGAAACATCTTACAATGCAGGAAACTCAGGAATGTCCCTTTAAAATGGCATCTACAGCATTCAAGCATTCTTTATTATAGCAATGGACTCTAGGCTGGTAGGTACAGGGTTCGCAGCCCGGTACCGGCTCCAACCCAGAGCGAGTTCTTAAGGGCTCAATGGGTAGGTGTAAGGCCACTACACCCTCTTCTCTCTCACTAACCACTAACTAACTAACAACTAACTCACTGGCCTGGACAGACAGCCCAGATAGCTGAGATGTGGCCAGGACAGCGTGCTTGAACCTTAATTGGATACATTCACGAAAATGTGACCAACATGTTAGAGGCGGGACGTTGTCCAATGTTAACTTTTTTCGCCTGATGCGCGGTCGGTCTAGGATCGATTCCGCTCGATGGCCCATTGGGTTATTTCTCGTTCCAGCCAGTGCACCTAGACTGGTATATCAAAGGCTAGCATATCAAAATAACCAAATGTTTGACATCCTATAGCCGACGATTAATACATCAGTGTGCTCTAGTGGTGTTGTTAAACAAAACAAACTTCCACTAAACACAAATACATTTCTTGTATTCATTCGAGGCACATGGAAATTCGCACCTCAGTGCCCTCCCCCCGGACCGCGCCTGTATAATTTTGTTTATCGAAAGCGGCGCTATCATGGCTGAGTTCAGCCAATCGGAGCAGAAAAACGTTCGCTAACCTAGTGTTACGAAAAGAAAGAAATGCTTTATTTAACGACGCACTCAACACGTTTTTATGTACGTTCGGTCATAATTACGACGTCGGTTAGTATAAGGACCACATATGTAGATTAATGACAGAGGAAACTCACTGCCGCCATCTTATTCGAATAGCAGCAAGGGCTCTTTTATATGCACCATTAATCCCACAGACAGGGCATTTGTTGTATTAATGTAGAACATCAGTTTAAAGGGACATTCCTGAGTTTGCTGCATTATAAGATGTTTTCGACTAATAAAATATTTCTACCATTAAACTTGCATATTAAATATATTTTCTTGTTTAGAATATCAGTGTCTGTATATTCAATGTGTTTCTGGTCGTCTTAACATTTGCAAGAAGCCCAAACTGGATTTTGTCTTCAAATAATTTCGTACGTACGAAAAAATATATTTTAGAAAATAAAATGAAATTTAACATAGTACAAATATTAGAACGATCAGAAACACGTTTGATATACAGCCACTAATATTGTATGCAGAAAAATATATTTGATATGCAATTACAATCGTTAAAATTTCTCTGTTAGTCGATAACATCTTAAAAATTGCAGCAAACTCAGGAATGTCCCTTTAACAAACCCATGTGTTATTGCTATCGTCATTTATTGTAAGAAGTTTGTTTTTGTTTAACGACACCATTAGAGTACATTGATTGATCGATTGATTGATTGATTGATTAATCATCGGTTACTGGATGTCAAACATAAATTTTTGTAATTCTGACACGTAGTCATCAGAGAAAACCCGCTACATTTTTCCTAATGCAGCAAGGGATCTTTTATATGCACATTCCCACAGACAGGAAAGCACACACCACGGCATTTGACCAGTTGCGGTGCACTGGTTGGAACGAGAGAAAAAAAACCAGTCAGTTCAATGGATCCACCGACGTGGTTCGATCCTGCGACGCAAGCACCTCAAGCGAGCACTCAACCGACTGAGCTTTAATTGTAAGAGGCCTTCATATAACACTATGCATATGTTAGCGCTCGCCTGATGCGCGGTGGATCTAGGATCGATCCCCGTCCGTGGCCCATTGGGCTATTTCTCATACAATCTAGTGCACCACGACTGGTATATCAAAGGCCATGGTATGTGCCACTGATGGGAAAATGTAGCGGGTTTTCTTTCCAAAACTGTCACAATTACCAAATGTTTGACATACAATAGCCGATGGTTAATAAGTCAATGTACTTTAGTGGTGTCGTTAAACAAAACAAAAACGTAAGAACACGAAAGGTATTCAGGCCCATAGGATGGACACTGGGTGGGGTGGGGTGGGGGGCACAATCTTTAGAGGAGGGAGCAAACTCTTTAGTGGGCGTGGGGTGTGGCATAAGCTTGATTTTTATCTTTATTTATATGGATGGGCCGGATGTAGCCCAATGGCAAAGCGCTCGCTCGATGCGCGGTCGATTTGGGACATTTCTTATACAAGCCAGTGCACCACAATTGGTGTATCAAAGTCCGTGGTATGTGCTATTCTGTTTGTGGGATGGTGCATATAAAAGATCCCTTGCTACTAATGAAAATATGTAGCGGGTTTCCTCTTGACGACTACGAGTCATAATTATCAAATGCTTGACATCCAACAGCTGATGATTCATAAATCAATGTGCTCTAGTGGTGTCGTTAAGCAAAACAATTTTTTTATATATATATATATAGAATAAGACAAAACAACGTGCATTTTCGTCCTCGAATGGGACAGCTCCCCCCCCCCCCTCCACTACACCCCCTCCCCCCGACTCCCAGGTTTCTTGGAGCCTGGAATTCCATTGTGGAATGCCCATTGTATTCTAATTACAGAGATGGGGTTTATAAAGCAGTTCCTTCAATGTAGTGCATTTCACTAAAATGTACATTTTTACTAGTAACTGTTGAAGGCTAAATAGCTAATCATGCGGCAAAAACATTGCTACAATAGTCTAGAGATTTGAAAACACATTAACTGAGGGGTTTAATCATCGCCAGTCCTTTGGAGGTGTGACGGGTAATCACTCAGAGGTGAAGATACGGTACGATCGAGGAGTGACTCATCAAAAAATATCTATAATTGGAGAGTAATATATAATCTGGATTGACGTTGATTGCACTGTACCATTTCACTCATATACATGTAGTAGTGTTTTCCCTAGCTAGTTTTAGCATGGTGCAGCACCATGCCTCAATAGGCTAGCACCATCTTGGCTTAATCAGAACCATGATGCCCTGAGATTAAACAAGTCTTTTTCACTAATTAATTCTAAAATTGCCTTGATGAAACATGCCTACCATGCCTTGCCAAATTTCTAGGGAAAACACTATGTAGTGTACACTGTTCTACATAACTATAATTATAATTATAAGAATAACACTTACTACTATTATTATTACTATTATTATTATTATTATTATTGTTGGTGGTGGTGGTGGTGGTGGTGGTGGTGGTGGTTGTAGTAGCAGTAGTAGTAGTAGTAGTAGTAGTAGTAGTAGTAGTAGTAGGTAACTGTTATTGCAAAGCACACGACCCGTTCGATAGTGTTGTATTTTTCAAAGAATATATTCTGTTATAGAAATTGTATTGAACTGCATAGAGTAATTAATGGTGGTGTGTTTTTAATACTCTGTAACATATACCAGCGAAACAGCAGCCAGCTTCTGTTTTTTAAAATGAAGAGCAATAAATTATGTATGTCGTAAAAAACAACTGAGCCAAACCAAACGTTGTCGAAGAATGGCGTTCGACGGTTAGAAAATTAATGTTCATCAGGGCTGCAGGAACCAGGGACCTGGGGTGGAGCACACCACTCCCCTACTTAAGGCCCCAATCATTTACTTTTTCGTCCTACTGTATATGTATATGCATATTAATTGAAACATATTTTATTACATATAATATACAAAATAATTGGGTGTAAGTAAATAAGCAAGCCGCTTTAACAGTTTTCAGTCTGACCGTCTCTTTTCTTTTGATCTGTACTGCCGACTGTCTTAATATTTGTACTTACCGGACGCTGCACTTTGCAAGGATCGTTTTGCAATCAAGTGTTGTCGTGATTGATAATTCAATGTGCTCTAGTGGTGTCGTTAAACAAAAAACAAGGTCAACAGTGGTGGATCCAGAAAATCCATTGGGGGGGGGGGTAGTGACATGAGGTGGAATGCCAAGGGGGAGGTTTAGAGGGTAATCGCAGAATGCTTACAATGCAGCAAACTCAGGAATGTCCCTTTAATTCATAATAAAAATACTAACGACACCGCAGCTTTAAATTTTGGAAATGTGACAGAGCATCTTTAACGCAGAACACAGTAGATGTCAGAACTCGTGTATGGTTACGGACTGGTAGTCCCGTTAATACCAATAATAGCATCAGCTGACAGCTAGATCGGGTCAGACGATCACGTGGTTACGTGCCCAATTTGTAGGTCACACCCCGGATATTACCCGAGTACACATCGGTGTCCTCCACATAAGATGGAACGTGCTCGCTCCGTAACGCGGAAGACACGCTGGTTAATCCCGCCCTCCGGTGACATTGTCGTCTGCTACCCAAATTTATGTATGGAGTTCTCGCCCGAGGCGATTAGGTCGAGGGATGGAATCCCCTTGGTTGACTCATTTTCTGATTTTTGTTTTTTAAAAAAAGGCCAGCAAAGGCCATTACGGTTAGGGGCGTAGGGTGGGGAAGGGTTCGGACGACCCCTAACCTCCGCTTAGGTTAAATCAATGTTTACAGTCACATATAGAAGCCTGTGCAGAGGGGTAAGGGTTAGCATCGACCTGCCCCCCCCCCCCCCCCCCCACACACACACACAGCAGATCCCCTAAAACCTTCGTTCGCTACAATCAGACAAAAGGATACAATAGTATAGGTTCATATTTGACACGCACCCCTGGAGGTTCAGGTCACGCTTCGCCCCTGACCGTGGTGTGTGCTGGAGTGTCCTGTCTATGAGTAAGTGTATATAAAGGATCCTTTGCTACTGGTGGAACTTCCTGTCTTGGACAGAGAGGCCGGCCAAGGCCGGCAACTGTGCCCACGACAGGCGTGCGCTACAACAGCTTGCTCTGAACGTGCACGTAAAACCCTTTGACCTTGACTGGTGGAACTCCCGCCTGTTTAATACCAACTACGGTTGGACTGCTGGTGCTCCCTTGCACCTGCCAGTGTAGGCGGTCCCTCCTTCACATCCCCAACCTTTCCTGTCCTGGACGGAGAAATCGGCCGAGGCCGGTTCTAATGCCCAGGCCAGCCGTGCGCTACAACAGCTTGCTCTGAATGTGCACTTTAACCCCTTTGGTATTGGTATTGGTATTGGTATACTGATGGAAATATTTAGCGGGTTTCCTCTCTAAGAACGTATGTCAGAATTACCAAATGTGATGATATCCAACAGCCGATGATTAATAAAGCAATGTGCTCTTGATGGCAGGTTTTCTCTGAAGATCGGCACCCCCATTGTTTTTTCTCGTTCCAACCATTATCCGCGACGTGGTATTTGCTACCCTGTCTGTGGGGAAAGAACATATAAAAGATCGCTTGATGCTAAAGAAAAAAAATGTCGCGGGATTTCTCTAAGAATAGCTTACTTGTCAATTTTTTTTAATGTTTGACATCCTATGGCCGATAATTTAATAAATCAATATGTTTTAGCGTGTAGCAGTGTCGTTAAACAAAACAAAAAAATTAACTTTTCTTGTTACAGAAGCATGATATAGAAACATCGATACATAATTATATAACAATAGATCGTGTGTAGATGACATCAACGGTGATAGCCTACATGTGAATGAAACATGTTATCCTCAACATAGAGTTGATCTTCAATAAAATGCTCGTTATTACTTCCACAAATGGTTCACCATCCTTGTTTAGGGGCCGTCCATAATTTTCAACATTTTCACGAGCGTACAAACCGTATGCGGGGAGGAGGGGGTTAAGGGGCCAGCGTACGTTTTTTTGAAAATGAAAAATGTCGATCAACGTCACTTTTAGGGGGGGGGGGTGGTCAAAAGTGTACAATTTGTACGCTCGTGAAAATGTTGAAAATTATAGACGGCCCCTTATATATTAATGTATTGCTACATTTACCAGTATCTACTGTTAATTCAAAATGATTGCACCTAAACTTCGTTAACAGGCCCGTAGCCAGGATTTTGAGAGGTGGAGTCGTTTAGGCTTATGGTGAGTTGTTCAGGGGGGGGTCCAGGAGCATATTGATAAAAAAAACCCAAAAAAACACCGGTAGATTTAAATAAAAACAGTTGTAAAGAACTGTGCAAAAATACAAATATCACAGATAGATACTGACATTTACTCAAAATTTCAATTTTGTGCTGTATTGGCCATTCTCAAAGAGAATGATACACCCCTGCACCACGGTGAGGTTACAGCACGCGCAGGGGTTAACGACACCAATAGAGCACATTGATTTATTAATCATCGGCTATTGGATGTCAAACATTAGGTAATGTTTTACATATAGTCTCAGAGAGGAAACCTGCTACGTTTTTCTATTAGTAGCAAGGGATCTTTTATTTGCACAATCCCACAGACAGGATAGCACATGGCACGGCTTTTGGTATACCAGTCGTGATGCACTGGCTAGAGCGAGAAATAGCCCAACGGGGATCGATCCTAGACAGACCGCGCACCAGGTGAGCATTTACCACCAGTCTACGTCCCGCCATTTCGGCAACAAACCGCGGACTGTTATAACCGACCCGATCCCCCCCCCGACCCCCCCCCCCCCCCCCCCGACCCCCCATTGGTTACGAACCTGAGATTTATACTGCCTGTAATAACTGTTGCGAGTTTTAATAACTGTCTTCAAGAGACTTTATATAATTTACTAAAATAATAAAAAATAATTTTGTTTTTAAAAATAAATAAATGAAAATAAAAATACATTTGAGCAAAAACTAAGGTGTGGCGGCAGGCGCGCGTTCATAGGGGGTTTGTGGTTCGAACCCTTCTCACCTGCTTCAAGAAAATTTGCTTTTCATGATGTATTTTTCGGAGGGGGTGGGGAGAGCATGACCCCATCCCCTCTAAAACCTTCGCTTGCCATAGTCTAGAGCACCCCACCCTGCACAGTGTCCTGCATAAACGCCTGGCGCGTTCCACAGCCAGAAAGGATAGGTACTGGCTGGAATGAAAAATAGGCGAGTGGGCCCACCGACGGGGGTCGATCCCAAGCCGACCGCGCACCAGGCGGACGCTTTACCACGCTAAATACGTCCTGCCTTTGGGATCCTTCTCAAAGGATTATTTATTAATTATATATATATATATATATATATAGATATATAGATATATATATATATATATATATATATATACTAGACTTGCATATTTAACTACTGTGCCATCAATATTGATTCTAACTTCCATATGGTAGTCTTTTCCTGGAGTAATAAGCGTAAGAGACAGGGGGCCAAAACCTCAAATTCGGGCAAAACTTATACAGATATTCGGGCAAAATATGCTAACCTGAGACCTTTGCACCATGTATTTCCATCATTCTACCCTCAAAATTAGTTGTAATCCATGTAAAAATGCGTAGAGATTCGTTTACAACCCCATATAGCTGTTTGGTAGTTTAAAGTTTATAGTTTATTAGCTTCAAGCCTTACGGCTCATAAGCATATACATATACATTCAATAAACAATGACACAAACAGATAATATATACAATGGGTGATTGTGTAATTGGAGGATGGACAGTTATATATGCTTAGAACGTAAAAAGGTTGCATGTTTGAGAAATTTACCGAGATTACATAGTAATGCTAATATGAATAAATGTTATGCAGATTCGAGCATTTTCGTTTAATTCGGGCAAGAGCCAGCATGCCCCGCCCCACCCCCTTTACAAAAATGGGAGCCCGTATGCCTATGCCTGGAGTAGAGTACCAGTATGACCAGAGCAGTTGTCTCCCCTAATAACTATGTGTTATCCATGCCTCCGCTTTATGTCTGTAACAGGTCGCCAAATGACGTAGACTAAAGAAATGTTTTTATGGGACCACAGCTGCAATAAGCGTACGAGACAGGGGGCAGATGGGGGCGGAGGGAGGGGATGGAGCAAAACCTTAAATTCGGGCAATATTGATACAACTATTCGGGGTAAATGTGCTAACCTGAGACCTTTTTACCATGTATTTCCATCATTCTTCCCTCAAAATTAGCTGTAATGCATGTAAAAATGCGTAGTCATTCGTTTGCAACTCTATAATAATAATATCAGGACGAACACACACACACACACACACACACACACATGCTGAAGCAAATGGTCCGCTTTCAGAACTAAAACATACAGGTTTATTTATACATAATTATGGAGTTTCTGGTGGTGCAAAAACAAAATAGAAATAGGTCCACTTGGTTCATATTCGACCCCCCCCCCCCCCCCACAGGTCCAGATCACGCTACGCCCCTGAATATTATAACTGTTTGACAGTAGTGCTAATATGAATAAATGTTGTTATCCAGATTCAAGCATTTCAGTTTAATTCGGGAAAAAACCAGTCTGTCCCCTAAAACAATGGGAGCCCGTAAGCCTATGCTGCCCGGCTTAAAAAATAATGTCCGAATTACTACCAAACAGCTATATATAGGATTACAAACGAATTACTGCGTATTTTTACATGGATTACAACTAATATTGTTAGTAGAATGATGATACAAATACACGGTGAAAACTCATTTTGCCCAAATATTTAAGCATTTTCTCTAGCACTGGAAGGGAAAGGGGGTGGGGGGGGGGGGGGTCGAGCGGGTTGATACGGGACAGCAGACAAATGTCACTTAGAGTACACAGCATACTTTCCGTTAATCAGTTTCACAACTAGGGTTTGCCTTCCATTTTTTTTTTTTTAGTAAATAAATTACTTCAATTATATACTCTTCAAAAAAGGTAGGGGAACTTTAATAAGAATTTACAATTGCCAAAATTGTAAGGTATATTAGCTGTGAGGAATGGTTATATGATAAAAGTTAAATAATTGGGCAAATATTACAACCGGTAGTTCAGTATTACAGTAGGTTTTATGACCACCAAAGATCTTGAAGGACGATTGGGGTCAGAAGTGAAATTTGAATGAAAAAGATTGACAGAAATAATGTTCCACAGTGATTAATCGACCTTCCTGGAAATTGTCAAAATCGAGAATGACACCCCACGCACGTGTACGTGGCAACTGCGTGATGCACGTGCAAACTATAGAATGTGTTTCGGTGTGTTGATAAACAGACCTGAACGTTCTTTACTAGGATGTTTGTGGTTAAAACGTATGTTCGGTCTAATAGTTGATATTAACATTAATATATTAGGTTCCCCTACTTTTTTGGAAGAGTATATTTCAATTATATATAGAAAATTATTGATTCCCAGAAGCGATAATTTAAATGTTATATTTTTATCCACGTAAACTTTGTTTCAAATCTTCTACATCGCTGTTAAAACAGATATAGTACTAATCTAATTGTCAGACTCATTTGTAAAACTATTCTTCAGTTTCTAGCATTTGTTTCCTTCTTGAAATTTGAAAAAAAAAAAAAAAAAATTGCTTTTCACTCCACAAATTCAATTTCGAGTCTTGATGTTTCCTTAAAACGATTGTTTTCGTTTGAGTCGATCTGTTTCAAGCACAAACATAAGGGCTGTAAAAAAATAATATTTAAATACTTATTATGATATTCTCTATGGACGTTTTTAAAAAATACCAATAAGTATAGTACTTACCCCCAGGGTTCGTATTAGAACGATTAGGCATACACTCCGACTGCATGGTACTTAGTATTTTCTGCATTTTCAGTGTTTGAACCTGAGAAAAGAATGAAAGGAAGAAAAAACATGTATTAGAAAAGGTTATAGATATAACTTATTGAAAAAAACAATACACACACAAACACACACACACACACACACACACACACACACACACACACACACACACACACACACACACACACACACACACAAACACACACACACACACACACACACACACCACAAGAGAGAGAGACACTAAATGCAAGGACCGGAAGTCATATACATGTCACATTCAATGTAGATGACTCTTACGATTTTTTCTTTTATTTTTGATTTGATTTTATTATTTCTTTTTTCTTTTCTTTTTTTATATTTTTTTTTTTCTTTTATTATTATTATTATTATTACTTTATTATTTAATTATTATTATTACATTTTAGTTAATGTTTTTCTTTGTGTACGATCTTTTTTTTTTTTTTGGAGGGGGGGTGGTTGCTGTTTTTATTTATGTATATGGGGTTTTTTTTGGGGGGAGGGCTTTTTCGGTATATTTTTGTTGTTGTGTTGGGGGGTTTGTTTGTGGTTTGTTTTTGCGTGTGTGGCGTTGTTTTTTTGCGTGGTTTTTTTTGTTGTTTTTTTTGGTTGTTGTTATTTTTGTTTAGTTGATTTGGGTTTTTGCGGATTATATTGGGGGGTTTTATTTTTAAATCCCGTTATAACCCGACAATTCTTAATTCACTTTCACACCAGCAGAAGACCATAGTAAATCATGGGTGCGAATTCGAATCCTCTACACCAAAATGAACGCTAAGTGGAGATCAGAGTAGAAAGACACCCGAACTGAAACTATAGGCCTACTAATAGGTTAATTCTGTTTTGCACCGCATTTTCATACGTAGGTGTGACCAGGTCTTTTAAACTGCGGTATGCACTTTTCTGTGGGTTTCTTTCGAAAACTTCGCTCCGTCTTTTTTTTTTATGTAAGTGTGAACAGGGCATTTAAATTGCGTTATACCCAATTCCGTGGGGTTTTCTTTAGGAAGTTTCGCTTGTTACATAGGTATGAACAGGTATGTTTAAATTCCGGCTTGGTTTCAGCGGTATTAATAAGACATGTACCGTAAAGAGATCGACTTGTCTCTTTAAGTGAACAGTTACGTAGTGTACCCCCGATGTGTCAGTTTGCTAAGTGTATCTAAAAGTAAAGTTTGTTTTTTATTTAACGACGCCACTAAAGCACATTGATTTTTTATCTTATCATCGGCTATTGGACGTCAAATATACATATGGTCATTCTGATACTGTATTTTAGAGGAAACCTGCTGATACTCTTTTACGACGGGCAGCAAGGGATCTTTTATTTGCGCTTCCCACAGGCAGGATAGCACAAACCATGGCCTTTGTTGAACCAGCTATTGATCACTGGTCGGTGCAAGTGGTTTACACCTACCCATTGAGCCTTGCGGAGCACTCACACAGGATTTGGAGTCAGTATCTGGTTTAAAAATCCCATGCCTCGACTGGGATCCGAACCCAGTACCTACCAGCCTGTAGACCGATGGCCTAACCACGACGCCACCGAGGCCGGTCTAAGTGTATCTCGTGTTCAACATGTTATAGGTGCGAGACGTAGCCCAGTGGTATGGGATCGATCCCCGTCAGTGGGCCCATTGGGCTATTTCTCGTTCCAGCCAGTGCACCACGACTGGTATATCAAAGGCCGTGGTATGTGCTATCCTACCTGTGGGATGGTGCGAAAAAAGGATCCTTGCTACTAATGGGAAAATGTAGCGGGTTTCCTCTCTAAGACAAAAGTTTGACATCCACTAGCCAATAATTAATAAATCAATGTGCTCAAGTGGTGTCGTTAAATAAGCCTCCTCCCTAAAAGGGACATTCCTGAGTTTGCGGCAATTTTTAAGATGTCATTGACTAACAGACTTTTTAACGATTGGGGGGTGGGGGGGGTGGGGGGGGTCGAAATCCTCCTGCCTCAAGCAACTTTTTTTTTTCAATGTTATTTTCCGGAAAGCGTGACCTGACCCCCCCCCCCCCCACCACCACCACCACCACCACCACCACAGACACACACACACCAGTGGCGGATCCAGAAAATCCATTTAGGGGGCAAATCTAGACACCCCCCCCCCCCCCACCACACACACACACACACCCAGGTGCACAATTTCCTGCACACGTGTCTGTTCCATGTCAGAATATATTCTGTGAAAAATACCACAATATATAGAGTTACATGACCGCCAGTTTTAGGGTTTACCTCTCTTGATAACTACCTTTAAAAAAAAGTTCAACCTCCAAAATGTTTTGTTAGCCACCCGTATGTCGCTAGTTTCTCCCATGACAACTCCCTTTAAAGGCACACTGTCACAGATTTAAGGACCTTATTTCTCTAAAAAAAAAATGGATAATAAATGAAAATTACCTTAATTGTTGGAAACCAAATCTAGCTATCACATCACCTTAACTGAACCATGATGGAGTGAAATCCATGTCATCCCTCTCGGCAATTTTAGTTTTTGAATTATGGACCATTGCCATAATTCAATTCTTTTTACAAAATATCATTAATAAATGGAGTATGGTGGTTATGAAGATGGTTGAATAAAGTACATTCAGGGACAAATCAAATAATTTTTGTTCAGGTAATACTTTGTTAGACCATTAAATAGGTCAGTGGTCTGTGGTGGGTCGAATGAGTACTCATGACGAAACAAAATTCCACTTATTTTTAAAGTGCATTCGTCGCTAAATAAAGTTAGTTTGTTTTGTTCAACGACACCACTAGAGCACATTGATTTACTCATCATCGGTTATTGGATGTCAAACATTTGGTAATTTTGACATATAGTCTAAATGTTTTCATTAGGAGCAAGGGATCTTTTATATGCACCATCCCACAGACAGGATAGCACACACCGCGGCCGTTGTTACACCAGTCATGGTGCACTGACTGGAACGAGAAATAGCCCAATGGACCCACCGACGGGGATCGATCCTAGACCGACTGCGCATCAAGCGAGCGCTTTACCACTGTGTTACGTGCCGCCGCTCATCGCCAAGTAAAACAACATGGCATGTGGCTGCATGTAGACACCTCACCACCCCCCCCCCCCCCACCCCCCTGCAAAAAATCGTGGATCAGCGCATATAGTTTTAAAACTGCAGTGTTAGGATGCCACAAATCTTGTGAGTAACTAACCCACAGTGGAGATACAAGGCGGCCGATTTCACAAAATATCGTAAGTTTACGTCTGCGACTAGCAGTCATACAGGCCATATACGTTTACACGTGTTTGGCATCTACTTCACACGGAAAATTACAACATTACAGAAGATGGAGCATTTTAATGATAAAATTAAAATTATATTTTTTGAACTATGATAGTAATACAAATTGTGTTTTAGTCGTAGATTTACGTTTACGTTCAAAACTAGGCTTACGATGTTTTGTGATATTGGGTCCTGAGTATGCAGTAATTCAACTCGTTAAAGGCATACTGTTACGGATTTACGGACCTTATTTCTCTAAAAATGGATAATAAATACAAATTACATTAATTGTTGGAAACCAAATCTAGCTATCGCATCAACTTAACTGAACCATGATAGAGTGAAATCCATGTCAACCCTCTCGGCAATTTTAGTTTTTGAATTATGGACCATTGCCATAATTCAATTATTTTTACAAAATATCATTGATAAATGGAGTATGGTGGTTATGAAGATGGTTGAATAAAGTACATTTTTGGACAACTCGAATTATTTTGGTTCAGGTAATACTTTGTTAGGCCATTAAATAGGTAAGTGGTCTGTGACAATATGCCTGTAAGATGGTGGAGGAATTTGATTTTAGTCTCAAATATATTTACACTATTAAAGAGAGTTTGCTGCATTGTAAGATGCTTCCGACTACTAAAATATTTCTACGATTAAACTTACATTTTAAATATATTTTCTGGTTTAGAATATCAGTGTCTGTATATTCAATGTCTTTCTGGGGCCTAATTCACAAAGGTATCATAGACTCTGCTAGACAACAAAGCATCCTCTTTGTAAGTCGTTTAGCATTGCACTGCGAGATCGCAAAGTTGCGAGAGTTTAGTTAATTAGGCCCCTGATCGTCTTAACATTTGTAAGAAGCCCAGACTGGATTTTGTCTTCAAATAATTTCGTACGTAAAAAAAATATATTTTAGGAAATAAAATTAATTTTAACCTAGTACAAATATTAGAACGATCAGATACACGTTTAATATACAGCCACCAATATTTTATGTATAAAAATATATTTGATATGTAATTACAGTCGTCAAAAAGTCTCTGTTAGTCGATAACATCTTAACAAGTGCAGCAAACTCAGGAATGTCCCTTTAAATATATTCATTTAAAACACATTTAATATGAACAGAGTGCACGCGCCATCACTGGTCAGCGATTACAGAATATCGTCAAAAGCGTACGAGACGGGGGTTCAGGAGGATGCCAACTGCCCCACCCCCACCCCGCCATCGTTAGAGCAGAGCTTCGTATTAGAGTGAAAACAACAGAGATACTCGGGGGAAAAAATCAGCTGTCCTAAAATCTGTTCGCCATGTATTTCCATGACGAAATTTGGGGTCAAATTTCTACTGACTATATTTAATCCATATATAATAAAAATGCGTTGCTATTCATTTGGAACACTTTACAGTTGTTTGGTAGTAATGCAATTATGAATAAAAAGTGTTATCCAGATTTAGGCTCCTTTTTTATTATTCGGGCAAAAATTAGCCCCCCCCCCCCCCCCCCCCCCCCCCCCCCCCCCCCCCCCCCCCGAAAATTTTTATAAAAATAAATATAATAATAATAATAATAATAATAATAATATAATATAAAAAAAATATAAAAAATAATAAAAATAATAATAAAAAAAAAAAAAAATAATAAAAAAAAATAATAATAGTAATAATAATAATAATAATGAATAAATGAATAAATAAATAAATATAAAATGTGAGCCTATGATTATCAGACTACGAAAAAAAAAAACCATCTTGACATTAGAGTAACATTTATATTGCACTGAAACCCGGGCTTTAACCAGAAAATAATTTGAGAGTACATAATATAAACAAAACCAAACAAATACTTTTTTTTAAAAATATAAAAAATGTATCCATTAATTTCCTAGATTTTAGGGTATGTAATATTACCTTTTGTACCCTACAACAGAAACCATTCCACTGAAACCTACACAAACGGAATAGGAAGTGTGGCCGCCATTTGCCGTCTGTTAAAGCTGCACGTGCGCGTTTCGTGACAGAGTCGGTTTGAAGAAACACACAGATGCGTTTACCGCTTTATTAAGCGATGTTTGCACAGAATAAAACAAATATAACACAACAATTTAGTAGTAGCAGTAAACCAGTCAGCTATACTTACAAGTAAATACTATTTTCGCTGATTCCTTCTCCTCAGTACAATTTTAAAGAGCGAGTATTAAAGAGATAGAGAGAGAAAGCAATCGCTGCGTTATCATGACCTTCACTAGTGTGTTTTTCATTAATTTATTACTAGAGGCGGATGTAGGCCTACTATACGCACATTAAGAATCTCGCAGCACTAATTAAGCTAGCATTTTGAAATAACGTACTTCAAACATTCGTTAGTATTAGTGGTAGGTGCATAATTATTTTGTGAATTTGCGGGATAATTTTTTTTTTTTAATAAAATAAAAATTATTAGTGAAACGTGACCAGAGAATGAAGCAAATTATTACATCAGCGCTTGTAGCATGCGGAAATAATCACTAGAATAATAAGCGAGTTTCACAATTGTCATCTTAGTCGAGGAATATATTTATAAAAGGTCAAAGGTCATAGTGTTAAACACACACACACACACACACACACACACACACACACACACACATATATATATATATATATATATATATATATATATATATATATATATATATATATATATATATATATTCAAAGCCTCGTTTGTTTTGTTTAACGACACCACTAGAGAACTTTGATATGTTTAATTATTGGTTATTGGATGTCAAACATTTGGTAATTCTGACATAATATTATAGTCTTAGAGATGAAACCCACTACATTTTCCTTAGTAGCAAGGGATCTTTTATATGCACCATCCCACAGACAGGATAGTACATACCACGGCCTTTGATATACTAGTCATGGCGTACTGGCTGGAACAAGAAATAGCCCAATGAGCCACTGATGGGGATCGATTTCAGACCGATCGCGCATCAGCCAAGTGCTTTACTACTAGGTTACGTCCCGCCAGGGCCGTACCCTTCGGGGCGAGGGGGGGGGGGGGCAGTTATACACCTGAGTTGTACTCCAAAAAATAGCATACACATCTTAGAGTTTAATTTATATAGTGTTTCCACCCCACCCCACCCCCACCACCCCCCACCCCCCGCCCCTGAATTTTGATCAGGATACGGCCCTGCCCGCCCACAAGCCTCCTTTGAAGTCATAATAATTATTCCTTTCGTTTATTTTCGAATTTTCGCCTTTTCAGACTTCATCAGGAAATCTGTTGACAAAACAATATAAACATAAAATACTAACAAACGCAGTTAAGTTAAAACAAAACCAAAAAAACCTACTAGAAAATAGAGTTAAAAAAAACTAATCCTGAGTTTGTTGCAATGTTTAAAGGGACATTTCTAAGTTTGTTGCAATGCTTAAAAGGACATTCCTGAGTTTGCTGCAATGTTTAAAGGGACATTCCTGAGTTTTGCTGCAATGCAAGATATGTCCGACTAATTAAATATTTCTACGATTAAACTTACATATTAAATATATTTTCTTGTTTAGAATATCAGTGTCTGTATATTCAATGTGTTTCTGGTCGTCTTAATATTTGTAAGAAGCCCAAACTGCATTTTGTCTTCAAATAATTTCGTAGGTACGAAAAAACAATATTTTAGGAAATAAGATGAAATTTAACCTAGTACAAATATTAGAACGATCAGAAACACGTTCAATATACAGCCACTAATATTTTATGCAGAAAAATATAGTTGATATTTACTTACAATCGTTAAAAAGTCTCTGTTAATCGATAACATCTTAAAAATTGCAGCAAACTCAGGAATGTCCCTTTAATACATAATGATTATAACTAAATAATAATAACTTACTTTAAAAACTTATTATAACAAAAACATATTATAACTAACTAATCTAAACTCAAAGAATACGTTTAAAATAATATTTAAGATTGCTTACAATAATGCTAAGAGTTGATCCTGAGTTCATAAAGGGCAAGGAATAAATGAATAGAATAAAGTTGTGAACTACTTTGAGGTGATCCATCAATCTGAAAACAAGCCCATAACCTAAGGGTGAGTAGAAATCAAGTAACATAGTAAAATGCTGTAGGAGATAAAGTCTTGCGAATCTCAACAAAATGTCAGACATTGAAGTAAATAAATGAAGTGGGGGAGACGCACGCACACACACACATCGTTTTCAACGTATGTGAATAATTATTCCTTTTCTTTCTATTTTTGGTACGACTTTTCTTATAAAGAACATTATAAATACTTATCATAAAATAGTTAGGGTTAGGGTTAGTGACAGTGCCAAAGGAAAGTTCTTTCCTATTTTTCATGTCCGGCTGTCTCCTTTAACTATATATTCCAAACTGCATTTCTGTTTAGAATGTATTTTCTATTTTATTTTATTAAATTTTATATTCGTCAAATGTGAAACGTTAAGTTAACTCTTGAATTTTTATATTGATGTCAATCATCATTTATTAAGCACTTACCATAGTTTAACACCCAATAGCCGATGTATTTTTCGTGCTGGGGTGTCGTTAAAGGGACATTCCTGAGTTTGATGCAATTTTTCAGATGTTATCGACTAACAGACTTTTTAACGATTGTAATTACATATCAAATATATTTTTCTGCATAAAACATTAGTGGCTGTATATCAAACGTGTTTCTGATCGTTCTAATATTTCATTTTATTTCCTAAATATTATTTTTTTAGTACGTACGAACTTATTTGAAGACAAAATCCAGTTTGGGCTTCTTACAAATATTAAGACGACCAGAAACACATTGAATACACAGACACTGATATTCTAAACAAGAAAATATATTTAATTTGTAAGTTTAATCGTAGAAATATTTTATTAGTCAGAAACATCTTACATTGCAGCAAACTCAGGAATGTCCCTTTAAACATTCATTCATTTATTCAAATGTGAAACCATCCGTGACAAAACAAGTCCTTGGGTATATCCTCAAGTCCACTGAAAATATATCGGTCACATTTGTAGTTGTAAAAAAAAATATACGAGAAGAAAAAAAAGATTAACCGAATTTGTATAACTGGATGCATTCTGATAGGCAATAAATAACCCAAAATAAAGTATACAAGGGTTAGGGTTATTGTATGTTTATAACAACCTCACACATACAATAGCAATAACAACTGAAAATTAGATGGTGCGTTTTCACTGGAGGTCAGTATATTAGTTAAACCTAATTAAAGATGCACGGTTCCATATTTAACATTATACTAAATATACATTTACATTCGCAGGAACCCAAATTTGTTTTGGCATCGTTATAAAAGCGGGCAATTCATAACTAAAAACTGTCCATGTATAGTCATGTTCTACAGACGGTATAAATTGTCCAGGCGCGGCGGAGGTAAGGGGGTGGGTGTAGATTCGTGGGGGACGAACGAATCTCCTGTTAACAATTAATTTTCTTCCTCTGTTTTTTTTCTTTCTTACTTACTACCTTTCTTTCTTCTTTTTTTTAAATTTAAATATTCATAAAAATTAAAGTTTGTTCTGTTTAACGACACCACTAGAGTCAAACTTTCGGTAATTTTGAAATATAGTCTTAGAGAGGAAGCCCGCTACATGTTCCCATTAGAAACAAGGGATCTTTAATATGCACCATCCCACAGATAGGATAGCACATACCACGGCCTTTGATGTGCCAATTGTTATGCACTGGCTGAGACGAAAAATTGCCCAATCGATCCCAGACTAACCGCACATCAAGCGAGCGCTTTCACACTGGCTACTTCCCCGCCCCTTATTATCAGTAAAGTGCACTACTTCGGCATAAAAACGAAACATTTTAAAGCATTCCAGGTTACGTGGACCCATGTTATCGATGTATGCTATCATTTATACTTATTTTAAAGCATTCCAGGTTACGTGGACCCATGTTATCGATGTATGCTATCATTTATACTTATTTTCGTGCCTATATCCGATCAAGGTTCAAGCACGCTGTCCTGGGTACACACCTCAGCTATTTAGATACGGGCCTTCAGCTTCAGGTCCTGGCTGCACATTATGCAGGCCCATACGCAAGGGGGGGGGGGTGGTGCGTAAGCACACACACACACACACACACACACACACACACACACACACATAATCTGCCGAGGTCCGTCCGTGGGTGTGTAAATTTTTTTTAATAATAGTCCGACGATGTGAACTGTATGAAGAAACAATTTAATTTACTTCCCCGAATGCAGGAAAATGCATCTCCTGCATTCTAGATTAAAAAAAATTCGGGGGGCACCCCGGAACCCCCTCCCCCTAGCAACTCCGGCCCTTTGGGCCATCGATTACGCCCCCCCCCCCCCCCTATAAATTTGTGCGTACGGGCCTGTTATGGGTGTTTAGACAGTGCCACTCAATGGAACAAGTCATGCGTGAACGCTGTGTTCGTATCTATATAGATATGGGCCTAATTCACAAAGGTCTCTTAGGCTGTGCTTAGACAACAAAGCATCCTACCAGCCTGTAGACCGATGGCCTAACCACGACGCCACCGAGGCCGGTTAACCAAATTCTCAACCAGGACTCGAACGCCCGTGTATCTGACCTGTCTGTCTAGGACAGTGGGTTAGTGGTTAGTGGTTAGTGGGTTAGTGGTTAGTGAGAGAGACGTCACTGTAATGGTCTTACACCTACCCATAGCGTCAGTACAGCTCGCGTTGGTTGGGAGCCGCAACCGGGTACGAACTCAGTACCTGCCAGTTTTTTTACCACTACTTCTAAGCATACCTGTAATAAGTGTAAATCCTTTGACAAGTCGATTCAACCTGAGCAGACAACAGAAAATCGACGAGAAAATCCTTCGAGAAATCGATTCAGCATTAAGAGATTGCAAGTAGTTTCAACCTCAGAAATGACAGCAAAACCTTTCACAAATCGAATGAACCTAAGTACATGGCAGTAAATCTGTAGAAATCGATTCAACCTCAGCAGTCAACAATAAATCCTTTGACAAATCGATTTAATCTCAGCAGACGACAGTAAATCGCAGCAGACGACACTTAATCCTTCGACACGTAGATTTAACCTCAGCAGTCAACGGTAAATCCTTCGACAAATTTAATGTCTTACGGCCGGCAGATGACAGTAAATCCTTTCATAAATCGCTCCAATCTTAGCAGACGACAGTAAATCCTTCAACAAATCAGCTGTAGGTTACCTCGGCAGACGACAGTAAATCCTTTCACAAATCAGCTGCAGCCTTTCTTAGCAGACGACAAGTGAAAAAAAAAATCCAAAACATTTGAAAAATAACCCAGCTGCTTCCTAGGAAGCAGACGACAGTAAAAAAAAACCTTTAACAAATCGGTCAATTTCACAATTTCGATCACAGAAACGTAACCGTTGCTGTTCGAACGAAGAACCACAAAATATGAACGGCGTATTTCTCAACTTGTTTTTGTCAGAACTAAACATTCCAATAACAATGATTGTATTTTAAAGACACACGGCTTGGCGGACACTGAACTCTGTTGACGTAAGTTGTCTTGCCTTTAAAGTGCACCCTGAATACAATGGGGTTCCCCCAATACCCACGCTACAGCAGGTAGTCCCCACGCTGTGTTGCACACATCAATGGTGTTCAGTTGCTAATGACTCATCTATTTTCACCAACTTTGAAATGTCTCCATTCAGACAACTGTAATTGAAT
This sequence comes from Gigantopelta aegis, assembly GCF_016097555.1. Lineage (NCBI taxonomy): Eukaryota > Metazoa > Mollusca > Gastropoda > Neomphalida > Peltospiridae > Gigantopelta > Gigantopelta aegis. The sequence continues at coordinate 2,247,459 of NC_054703.1, forward strand.
AAATCTTATGGATAACAAAAGCAGCATTCACAAATAAACAGTTAAAGGGACTATGTTGAGTTTTCAAACATTTTGAAATATTTCCAAATAATAAATAAATAATATAAAAAATATTAACAAATAATAAATAGATAATAAAACTCTATTAACAAATAATAAATAAATAAATAATAACACTGTTTTAATAATAAATAAATAATAAACTTTTTTAACAATAATAAATAACAAAATAATAAAAAGTTTAATAAATAATAAATAAATAATAATAAAAAGTTTAACAAATAAATAAATAATAAAAAAAATTTAACAACTAAACCCAGTAACATCTTGAATACACTTTACTGTTTAGAATGTGTTCATATCCATGTACCCCCAATAACCGTGGTGTGGTTTCGTGCTGGGGGGGGGGGGGGGGTAGCTCAATGGTACAGCACTCGCTTGATGCACGGTCGGTCTGGGATCGATCCCCGTTGGTGGGCCCATTGGGCTATTTCTCGTTTCAGCCAGTGCACCACGACTGGCATATCAAAGGCCGTGGTATGTGTTATGGTGGGATGGTTCATATAAAAGATACCTTGCTGCTAATCGAAAAGAGTAGCCCATGAAGTGGCGACAGCGAGTTACCTCTCTCACTATCTGTGTGATCCTTAACCATGTGTCGGACGCTATATAACCGTAAATAAAATGTGTTGAGTGCGTCGTAAAATAAAACATTTTCTTCCTTCCTATTGTCAGTCTATGGATGAATGGAGAGAAGGTAATACAGTAATATCGAATCTGGCCTGTTTCAGTCTATCGCAGACGTCTAGGCTACTAATCGGAACGTGTTAGAATATAGAGGGCAAACTGTTAACGTGATTTGAAACTTATCTGATTTGAAAGCTATCTGATCGTAAACAACGTGTTGTCCTTTCAAATCAATTTAAGACAGAAACATTGCTCATGTTGGTTCAGACTACAAAATGGAAACTATTAGAATAAATGGAAAACTGTTAACATGATTTGAAAGTTATTTGATCGTAGAAAAATGTGTATAAAATAAATTTTCAAACACACAAATTGTTTTCGCTGGTCCAGTCTTCAAATTAGAAACTGTTGGAATAAAGGGCAAGCGGGTAACATGATTTGAAAGTTATTTGTCTGATCGTATGCCTATAAAATCGATTTGGTAATTCTGACATAGTCTTAGAGAGAAAATCCGCTACATTTTTCCATTAGTAGCAAGGGATCATTTATATGCACCATCCCATAGCAAGGATGGCACATACCACGGCTTTTGATATACCAGTCGTTGTGCATTAGTTGGAATGAGAAATAGCAAGACAGGCCCACCGAGCGCTTTACCACTGGGTTACATCCCGCCCCACCAGTTTACTAAGTCAACACTAGCAAAAAACAGAGCTCATTGGAATTAGTATAGCTGTGATTACATGCACTCATGAATCCCTGTGAAAACAGTGATGGTATCAAGAGTTCGCAAAAGGTAAGCACATCCTGCCCCGACTGGCGTAGCTAGGATTTTTGTATTGGTTGGGGGTGGGGGTGGGGGTGGGGTGGGCAACCCACACTATGTATGTATATATGTATTGATGTATCAATATCTATATAGTGTATGTATGTCGAGGTTGACTGTTACATACGTAGATATTAACGCACAGGCGCAGGGGATAATTAAATCCTTTCTGGCCTCACAAATTGTCTCATGCCGTTGCTGAGACTTGAACCTGTGGCACCGAATCGCCTGCAAATTGCAGACTAACCACAATGCGTTCTGAGCTATTGAGGCATCCATAAAAAGGATGCTCTTTAACTCAACCACATGCATGGGGCCTATAATCTACGCGGTCGATCCCGCTTACGTGCATGAAACAGTGGACAGACCTGGCACTGGCTAGTGTGTATTGATGCATGAATATCTATATATTGTATGTATGTCGAGGTTGACTGTTACATACATAGATATTGACGCACTGGCGCAGGGGATAATTAAATTCTTTCTGGCCTCACAAATTGTCCCATGCCGTTGCTGGGACTCGAACCTGTGGCACCGATTCGCCCGCAAATTGCAAGACTAACCACGATACGCTCTGAGCTATCGAAGCTTCCATAAAAAGGAAGTTCTTTAACTCAACCATATGCATGAGGTCTACAATCTACGCGGTCGATCCCGCTTACGTGCATGAAACAGTGGGCAGACCTGGCACTGGCTAGTATGTATTGATGTATGAATATCTATATATTGTATGTATGTCGAGGTTGACTGTTACATACATAGATATTGACGCACTGGCGCAGGGGATAATTAAATCCTTTCTGGCCTCACAAATTGTCCCATGCCGTTGCTGGGACTCGAACCTGTGGCACCGATTCGCCCGCAAATTGCAAGACTAACCACGATACGCTCTGAGCTATCGAAGCTTCCATAAAAAGGAAGTTCTTTAACTCAACCATATGTATGTATGTATTTATGTATTTATGTATGTATGTATGTACATGTATGTGTGTGTATGTGTGCGTGTATGCGCGTGTTTGTGTGTATGTATGTGTGTATATATGTATGTATGTGTGTGTGTATGTATGTATGTATGTATGCATGTATGTATGTATGTGTGCGTGTATGTGTTGATGTATGTATGTATGTGTGTATGTGTGTGTGTGTATGTGTGTGTGTGTGTGTGTGTGTATGTATGTATGTATGTATTTTGGCACCTGCCGTGAGTACTGCCACCAAAGCTGTGACGTCATCTATAACGATGAAAGATAGATGTGTAAGAGTTTCACCAAAGAGATGAAATATCTGCATAAACTGGTTAATTATGTTTTAAGTTAATACCACTTGAACTAGGAATATTTAGAACAAGATGAACACGTTTTGACAGAGCTAATGCTTTTACAACAATTCAGGGGACAATATTTCGAAATCTGAGGTAACCGGAAGTCGGTTCACGTGTTTTTTACCTAGGTAACCAATTGTTCGGTTACGTGAATTATATTTGCGTAACCCATGGGTTATCTGATCGGTTACCTCAAAATTACGTTGAAATTATATTTTAAATACATAGTTTTTAGCTGAAACATAAAGTTAAAACAAATACAAAAGAAAACATTTTACAAAAAAAAAAAAAAAAAAAAAAAAGTCTTTAACGCTTGCTAAAGTTAACAATATTATAAAAGAACTGAATATTAGCCCCAGTACTGAAACAAAATACAGGGTCGTAGCCAGAAATTTTCTTAGAATTACGCACGCCAAAGGCGTGCCCGAGCGGGGGGATTCGGGGGGGGGGGGGGAGGCTCCCCCTGTAAAAAAATTAAAACTCAGGACGCCTGTAGATGCATTTTTAAAAATCTGTTTTCGAGTCAATTTTAAGATGATATTTTATAGAACAATTACAGACAGCCTAGACCTATTCCCGGATTTTGTTTTTGCATTACACACATGCGTACTGTGCGTAATGGGCGCTACGCCTTTGAAATAGATAAATACTCATTTGTAGGGATCAGTGTTCGAGATCAAACATTGTTGGCAGTATCCCAGTTGGATACTAAAATTTCAAAATCTGGTATCCCACCTGATAATTTAGTATCCCATTTAAATGAAATTCATAAATAACATCGTAACAAACTTGGACGACACTGTTCTCGTTCCCAGTCTAATGCTACACCGCAATCAAAATCGCGAAATTCGTGAAATTCGCAATCAAACGGAATCGGCAAAAAGATTTGCTGCATCTATTTTTGCGTAATACTGACATAAATAATATTTAGTAGTAATCTATAAGTGTTTCTGACATTACTAATGATAAACCTACCTGTATCAATTTTTTGCAGATGTGGAATCAATATCTCAAATAAAATTTGAAGGGAGGAAACTTCCAACAAAAACAATAGCGACTTAGCGGTTCCCAGTCCACTGCTATGCCGCTATTGCTCCAGTGTAGCATTAGACTGGGTACAAGTAAGGGAAAATACTGTTACTTTACTTCACCAGTAAATTACGACTTTCATTGTTTCAGCGAAAAATAAAAACGCATGTTTAAAAAAACCCCAACAACAACATTATATGGTATCCCGATGGGATACTGGGTTCTTGAAGTCTGATATCCAAACTTAAATTCTAGTATCCCCGGGATATCGGGATACCGTTAATCTCGAACACTGGGATTCCTTTTTGCGATTTGCGGTGGCTATTCTACTTTCACTTCATCGATGGTACTTATATATTCTACAGTGACGTTCCAAATGTTTTTTTAAAGCTCATTATGCGATGTTAGTATTTTTCAATTTTTATGACACTTTTGGATTCCTGTTTACGTTAAAACCGTTTTTAACATATGTAAAATTATAGCCAATCCAATAGTATGTCTTCATATATTCCTTTAGAGATAAAATAGCAGCAGAAAATTTAGCCGTCCCAAGCGGTCCGAGCACATTTCTTTAAAACTTTTTTAAACTGTAGACTGGTCGCAAGTTACAACTGTTGCAATATAACGTTGTTTACTGGTTTGCTGCGCATCGAGTATCTAAAAATCAGTCTAAAACATTTGTCGGAATACCAATAGTATGTCTGCATGAATAAACTTCCTGTAATCGTGAAGTTTGCAAGTTTTTATTTCTGAACGTTTACAGGTCATGGCGTAACCGATTTGCGGTTCGCGTAAATTTAATTTTGCGTAACCGACACGCGAACAGAACAGCGGTTCGCGTGAAATATTGTGCCCTGCAATTCTTCCCAACATAGCGACTGTCGTTTGGACCAGTAATTTATTAATTATGAAATTTTTCCAACTTTCTCTATGTAGTTTAATAGGTCTATACTCTGTTTATTTTCACGAGTGTAGTGCATATAAAGTTATAAATTAATCAATACATCTGCCAGAGAAAAAGCCTTTTGATTTTCAGGTATTATTTTATTTATCATATTTGTTATACACCTTGATATAATATAGGAGTGGGATATTTTAAAGTCTGACCCTGTGCCTCTTAATATGTGGACACAATAGTCGTTGGTTATACCTAGCCCCGAAATCCTATAAGTATTACTTTTAGTTGCAAAACCAATGGCAATGCACAAATAATACACAGTTCTGTACTGGGGGTTTTTTGTTTGGTTTTTTTGTGGGTTTTTTTTTTTTTTTGGGGGGGGGGGGGGGGGGGGGTGTGTTGTTGTTGGGGTTTTTGGGGGGTTGACTGCCAATATCCTTTGGAATACTAGAATACGTCTTTCCAAAATGCTTCTTCAAATTATCAATTTAAATTGCCCTCACCATAGGCTTCCATATTTGTAGGAGGGCAGGCTGGCTTTTGTCTAAATTAAACGAAACTGCCCGAATCTGAATAACAAAATTTATTCTTATTAGCATTACTACCAAACACCTATACAGGGTTGCAAACGAATCATTACGCATTTTTACATAGATTACAACAAATTATGGTGGTAAAATGACGGAAATACATGGTAAAAAGGTCTCACGTAAGCACATTTTGTTTGAATAACTGTATATATTTTGCCTGAATTTTAGGTTTTGCACCAACACTGGGGGATCAGTTGCCCCCACCCCACCCCGTCCCCTGTCTCATACTGTTATGATCCTCACACAATTTACTATTCTGTTACAGGAACGTCACATCAAGTTATTTTCAGAGAAACTGTTTATCTGACATAATCTTTTGAAGAAAGAAGAAATCATGATAAACTCTTCATAATGTATAAACCTTCAAATAATTTGTTGACCGGCATCGGTAGTGTCGTCCCCGTCGGTGGATCCATTGGGCTATTTCTCGTTCCAACCAGTGCTCCACAACTGGTGTAACAAAGGTTGTGGTATGTACTATCCTGTCTGTGGGATGGTGCATATAATAAATCCCTTGCTGCTAATAGAAAAGAGTAGCCCATGAAGTGGCGACAGTGTGTTTTCTCTCTCAATATCTGTGTGGTCCTTAACCATATGTGCGACGCCATATAACCGTAAATCAAATGTGTCGAGTGCGTCGTTAAATAAAACATTTTTTTTTTTTTTTTTCTGTGGTATCGTGGTTAAGCCATAGGACATAAGGCTGGTAGGTACAGGGTTCGCAGCCCAGTATCGGCTCCCGATCACAGCGAGTTTTAATTACTCAAAGAGTAGGCGTAAGACCACTACACCCTCTCACTAACTACTAACCCACTGTCTTGCAGTGCCAACCCAGATAGCTGTGTGTGTTCAGTACAGCGTGCTTGAACCGTAATTGGATATAAGCACGAAAAGAAATTGAAATAAATTGTTGCTGAACTTCTTGACTTCACAATTACCTCGTTCAACAGATAAATTCAACATATAGCAGAGATATCTTCATATTTTCTTAGCAATGCTGCATGTTTGCTTGCATATATTCGTCGGCTAAAGCACTTCTCAGATTCGGGGGACGCAACGTAGCCCAGTGGTAAAGCGCTTGCCTGATGCGCAGTCGGCCTGAGATCGATCCCTGTCGGTGGACCCATTGGGTTATTTCTCGTTCCAGCTAGTGGTATGTTATCCTGTCTGTGGGATGGTGCACATAAAAGATCTCTTGCTACTAGTGGTAAGTTATATCCTGTCTGGGATAGTGCATATAAAGTATATCTTGCTACTAATGGAAAAATGTAGCGGGCTTCCTCTCTAAGACTGTCAAATTACCAAATGATTGACATCCAATAGCCAAGATTCCCAGTCTAGAGCTCCACGCGGTAAGACGTGTTTGTTTCGCGTGTGCACACTGCACGTGCTTTCGTGTGCTTTCGTGTGCTCGACTTGGGGTCCTTCATTTCGTTGTTTTTCTCAGCGAAATGAAGTTTTGTACTGGGATGTATGCGGCCATTGGAACTGATTGAACGCTGGAACGCTTCTCGTTTCGACAGCCTGCACCACCAGGTTGGATTCTTTTTTAGCGAGATTCCTTGCCTCCAAGTCATTTCTCCTTCTGACTGTCGACTTGGTTTTTTTCGTGACTCGTATGACGGCCATTCTGCAGAACGCCACGGTTGTTCGCGTTTAGTCTCTACATGTCCGAGCCTGTCCTAGCAGCATTGGAAGATTGACCGCCCCACTCTAAGAAGAAATAGGAAGCGGGGTCGGCCCCTACTACTCTTTTTCTAGACTTTACCTTGCTTTATATTGATACCATCTCGTATCCTCCGGAGTCGGGGCCCATCCGCACCACTATACCAAACCATGACGACTGGACTATACCCTAGTCTGATACTCTCTCTCGTTCAGACGGATCCGACTTCTCAAGATCTGTATTTCAGCACAGCACTACACCTTCAACGTCTATCGACTGTCAACCTAGGGGTTTTCTTGACGGGATGCAACCCATCTCGTCCCTTTAAGCTGTGCACCCAAACGGCCTTAACGAGGCCACTCGCGTGGACATATCGATCGGACTTTAAACTTTTAGATCTGCGTTCAAAATTTTATGTCGAAATTACTTCTTTTTTAAAAATATTATTAAATAGTCCGATCCTCTCTTCTTTCTCTTATTTAATTTTGGACTGTCCTTCTAAAATGCTCCAAATTATATAAATATTCGGCCGAGCAGTCAATTCTTTTTATTTTTGGCTTGTAACCTTTTTATTTTTTTTTTATTTATTCTATTAACTTTTTTTACTAATTGCTATTTTCAAAATTCTGCCCATTTTCACCCCCCCCCCCCCCCCCCCCCCCCCATCCCGAGTCAGGCCACCGATCTTATCGGAGGTCGGACTCGGGATGGGCGTGTTCGAAACCCTAGTGGTATATGGGCACGTTAAACTAGTTATAATAATAAACCAATAGCCAATGATTAATAAATCAATGTGCTGTTGCGGAATAATACATATAAAAAGATACGTCTCTTGTAAAGATGAAGCTATTAAGAATAGCAATATTCTGTTAGACCATCTAGTATGTCAAAATAACATTTATAGGGTAAATCCATCTGAAATAGTTTGGGTTGCTGGGGCGTAGCCAGAGAGGTAAAAACGCCGAGGGAAACCAAGACCTGTAAAATAAATATCAGTGTCATGGGAAAAATAAAATAAGCCTGAAGAAATTCCAGACGAGGCAGGGTTTTGGGATTCTAACAATGTAGACGTGCTTACATTGTTTTGTTGTTGTTTTGTTAGGGTTTTTTGTTGTTTTGTTGGGGGTTTTGTTGTTTGTTTTTGTGGGGTTTTTTGTTTTTTTTTGGGGGGGGTTGGGATTGTTGTTTTTTTTGGGGGGGGAGAGGGGGGGGGGGGGGGGGTCATTCAAAAGACCACCCAAAACGATGCATCCGATTTCAGAAGGATGTTGTTCCATAATTATTAATCATCACATAGCTAAAACATTTATTTAGAAAAAAGTTCAATGTGTAAGTCTAATGAATATAAGTGCTTTTGTAAAATAAAATGGAATTTTAAAGATTTTTCAGTTGTCTCCAGGCATACCAGTCTGCTATATATCAAACCTTTATATTAAATATCTATACAAAATGTTAGATTTCTATCTGCATTATTTGCTGGGATAATGGGACTTGAAACGGGATTAAAATGATGGCGGCAATTTTCGAGCTAACTTTTACACTTACTATGGTTTGCAAAATGACCATTTCTTTAACAAATACTTGGAATACAGAGCCCATAATTCAGATTTGTCCATGTAGATGACTGAGGCATATTTGGTACAAATTCCAAGTGAATCTGAAACCAAATGCGTGGGGAATTTGCTGATTTGAAGTACCGGCCTCGGTGGCGTCGTGGTTAGGCCATCGGTCTACAGGCTGGTAGGTACTGGGTTCGGATCCCAGTCGAGGCATGGGATTTTTAATCCAGATACCGACTCCAAACCCTGAGTGAGTGCTCCGCAAGGCTCAATGGGTAGGTGTAAACCACTTGCACCGACCAGTGATCCATAACTGGTTCAACAAAGGCCATGGTTTGTGCTATCCTGCCTGTGGGAAGTGCAAATAAAAGATCCCTTGTTGCTAATCGGAAAGAGTAGCCCATGTAGTGGCAACAGCGGGTTTCCTCTCAAAATCAATGTGGTCCTTAACCATATGTCTGACGCCATATAACCGTAAATAAAATGTGTTGAGTGTGTCGTTAAATAAACCATTTCCTTCCTTCCATAGGTCGCAGGATCGGCAGACCAATATTGTTTATCCCGACCCAACCAGTACCCATGACTAAGACCGTGGTGTGTGCTGTCCGGTCTTTGGAAAAATGATAATTATAAACGATTTCCTATCCGACATGGTCACTATTAAGTCCGCATTTTAGAATACTCCGTTACTATCTGCATCCGCATTTTTGGCTTGCGCCTATGTCATTTACGTATACATTATCATGTCCTAGCTTTACTTACTAGGTCAAAGGTAATAGGTCAGGTTTATTTTGAGCAGCAATGTTGTCGTTTTTGATGATGTCGAACTGATACAGAGATAATTCCTCTCGATTACACATTCAACACGTCGTCTAACTTTAATCACCAGCCTTGAACTGTACGATGGCTGGACCAGAAGAAGGCATGAAGACGATAGAAGCGAAGGTGGTGGTGTTAGGGTCCCAAGGTAAAATTCACAGAAGTTGTCCCAGATTTGTTACCCTTTCATTGTTTGAGCAACTTCCTTGGGCTTGGTTTTCTTACACACACATCTGTCATTTGTTTTGTTTGTTGACTTTGCAGACATTCAAAGTGTTGAGATTTAGGCCTATTATAACAAAATTAAGCCATTTTTACAAATCATTTTAATATGTTTTGTTTCTATTTGGAAGTGCCAATTCTACGTACATGTAAATAGTTCATTAACGATTAAGTGACAGCTTATGTCATTAAATTGAAGGATCGATTCGTACTCCACAGTTTGGCTTTTCATTGTCAATAACCAGTAAAACTGTAGTTTTATACACAGGCCTAAAGTTTACACGAATAATAAAATTATTAATATTTTTGTTGTATGTATTTTATATTTATTTTATTTTATTAAGATTTTTGAAAACAAAATTTATTGTTCCCTGGGCTCCCAATATGCAGTCATAGATATGTAGTATGATATAGCTTCTGTCGAACTCCCATCAAGGTTTTAAGTGCAGATTTTCAGAAATTGTGCCCAGGTGAACTTGCTTGAATCGTGAGTGGAATAAATAATTTCCTTCCTTTTTTCTGCAGGAGTGGGGAAGACGTCACTGGTGATCCGGTATGTGGGAGGAATGTTCAGCAAGGCAGTCAGTCCAACGATCGGGGCTTCCTTCTTCACTTACAAGATGTACGTACATATTACATAACCACCATATTCAGATATATATATATATATATATAATGGGCAGTTTTTCATGCCAGTACCGGCTCCAACCCAGAGTGAGTGAACCGCTAGCAGAGGCGGATCTAGGGGGGGGGGGGGGGGGGGGAGGCAACAGTTATAAGTTTATTATATATTAATTTTAATTTTTTTACAGTCCCCCTCCAAACCTCCCCCAAAGTTTGTTTAGTTTTCCGCCTCAAGTCATTGGGGCCCCTCTAAATGAATTTTCTGGATCCGCCACTGGCTAGGCTCAATTGGTAGGTGTCAGGCCCCTTACACTGAGCAGTGATGAGATACCTGTTTTACAATAAAAGCTGAAATATCTTTTAAAAGCTGAAATCTCTCTACAATACCTCTACAATACCTACATTTAAAGTTTATTTTTTTAGCATTTCCAATGAAATCCAGTCCATTTTGTGAAAATTATTTTAATTTAAAAAAAGCTGAAATCAGATAAAAAGCTGAAAAATCACATCCCTGACTAAGTTTCACCCACTTCACATGTGCGATTATGGGTGTGTCTCTCGAGTGTATGAACCCCACATGGGGGATGATTATCTGGCATACTATGCATGTTGCATGTTCCGTGTACCCCGTGCTCGGGTGATACCGAGATAGCTCAACTGACAGCAAGCCTGGAGCACAGCCCTGTCAAGTACTAGTAATCCCATACCGAAATGGAAATATTGCGGCTTCACTATTCATCTTGTCATCATCCATGTTTGTAATGTCAAAAAACTTAAAAATTATTTGTCTCTGTGTTAAATGTTTGTAGCTTTTAAAAAACAAAAAACAACTATATTCAGATATGCAGTGAAATCCGGCCAAACCAGATCATTCTGGGGACCTCATATTTGTTCTATTTGGACAGGATCGGATGTTTAGAAGGTCGCAGTTTAGAATTTAGAATATTTGGGACCTGAAATGTGGCCTTTTTAGACAGGGTTCCGGTTTGGTCAGAGTCCAAATTAGACATGTTTCACTGTATTTAATTTTTGACAAATGCTCTCATTTTGGGCAGTTTTCTCGTCTTCTTACAACTGTCTTAGCAGTGTTTGAGATTAACGATATCCCGAGGATACCAGAATTTAATTTTGGTTACCAGACTTCAAGAACCCAGTATCCCACCGGGATACCATATAATACTAAATTCTCAGGTGGGATACCAGATTTTGAAATGTTAGTATTCAACTGGGATACAGCCCCAAAATTTTAATCTCGAACACTGCTTAGTCTCACCCTCCTTCCCCACCATTGTCAGTGTTTCTGCTAGAAAGAAATTTTTGGCTATGGCATTATGGAATTGAATGCAACCACAGTGAACAGGGGCTATGGGGTGGGTGGGGTGCCTCCCTCAGAAAGAAAATGGGTTAGGTTTAGAGTGAGGGTTAAGAAAATCATACAGTAATGATAAGAGTAATTAATTTTGTCAAAAGGTTATTAAAATCTGCAAAACAAATTGAGTTTTTACGCCATACTCGTTTTACCCTCTGGCAGAAACCCTAATTGTATTCATTGATCTTATTAAATGTATATAGAAATGATTTTTTACACAAACTTTGTAAAAAAACCCAACTGTTTGCCTCTTTTCCTAACAAAGTGTCCCCAGTCATTCACTTTTGTTTAGCATTCTTTTAAAAGGAAATCTTGTAATAAAATTGTGCATTTAATTTTGACAGAAACGTCAGGTCAGGTCAGGTCATAGGGTTTTACGTGCACATTCAGAACAAGCTGTTGTAGCGCACGCCTGTCATGGGCACAAGAGCCGGCCTTGGCTGGCTCCTCCGTCCATGACAGGAAAGGTTGGGGGAGGGGAGAGGAGGGACCGCCTGCACTGGCAGGTGCAAGGGAGCACCAGCAGCCCGATTGGATCGGTAGCAGGCGGGTGGGGGTGGTGGTGGTGCTATGGAATTTGAATGGAGCAGTTAAATGCCAAAGAGAAAAGCGTTCGCAATTTTGATTGAGGGAATTTGGCGCAATTTTGAACGGTCGGTCGAAAGGTAAATGGCCGAGCTAATATAGGTTTTGATATTAGTGGAGACAGAAAAGTTTTTCTGGGTTATTTTTATATATGGCTTTTTTCCTTAAAATGATCTCAGTCATCTTCCCATAAAGGTATGGTCAACTCCAACAAGAGCCTTATGTGTTGGAAAGACGCATACCCGGACCACCAACACATACTGACACTTTAGCAAATGAAAAACGCATATTAGAGTTAATAAAAAAACATGATTATTCCTGCTAACTGTCGGCAGCCATTTTGTTTAGTTTTTGTATCGTCTGGTGGGATAGCTTGGGGCGAAGTGACGTCAGCTCCTGACCATCTCCTCTATGTACAGTGTAAACAAAAGCAGTAATTTTCGACACGGTGCTTCTCTTTGATCAACCTGACTTGTAAAACAGCATAAATGACGTAATAATATAATAAACTATTTAACTAAATATATTTCAAGTTGCATTAACGGAACAAAATGGGGTTATAGTATTTTTCTCCGTTAAATAATCCAAAGGAAAAATGTACACTATTAGGCCTGTTGATATGCTACGTTGGAGCAAAAACCCATGATACCCAAGTGATAATTTTCTTTTCTTTGGGACTACGTAATTGGTCAGTTCTGTGGTTTTAGATGGAAAAGTCTACTTAATCAATAGTTTTACAGAGCTATTTACAGTAATAAACCATGTCCATTACCATTTTAGGGGCAACAGGTAATATTCCACAATACCGGTATGTATTTTTGTGTCTAGACAGCGTCAATTAATTGGCTCGTCTGGTTACCAATCAAATACACACCTGCCAGTGAGGAATCAGAGGTAGAAGCAACTAGCAGCATAGACCAATTAACTAAGAAAACACCCCGTGTATCATTTCAGTACACAGGTTAATGCATGGACAAAACATTGTTAATTATTTCGACTTGTTGTGTAGCCACTTTGACAATGGTATTTTATTTTGTATTAAAAAATAAAATATATAGTGCTGGATATACTTATTGCTGGCTTACTGGGATGTGTATTATTACAGAACATTGCAATGTATGACTATTTATCATCCCGCAAAAACCAGGTAGATTGTGTTTCTCTAGTTCTAAGGCTCATTCCTGACTTTACGCGTTAAGTATTACGTAACCACCAGCTCGCCAGAGGGCGTCACATTTAACCGTTTTATTAATTAACTATACGATTATACTTGTTGATATTAAGCAATAATGTGCATGTTATATCGTTGAATATGCATACCAGTCCAAATGCCTTAATTGTCCCTTCTTTCAAAGGTGCAGACCCAAGTTTTAACCCGTAAAAATGGACACTAAGTTTAGTTAATTTACAAACCTGTAACACACATTTGGATAAAGTTACAATAGAGTGAAAGCAGAGTCTGAGACGTTAAAACCGGAAAATATCCATAAAAAATAGACTAGATCTCGAATCAGTAACCACTACTTCTCAGACGAACGTGTGTTTTTAAAAATATGAAAAATGCATTTTGTGATATTAGAAAGACCAGGATTACCAGAAAAACTTCGGTTGTACGGAAATGGATAATCTAAACAATAAAATATAAGTAATGTTTGATTTCATTGATCATAAACGGCTCTAATAGTGAAATATATGCTGTAGTGTTAAAAAACTAGGGTCTGTTTCTTTAACAATAACATACTGATACTTTATACCGGCCTCGGTGGCGCAGTGGTTAAGCCATCGGACTACAGGCTGGTAGGTACAGGGTTCGCAGCCCGGTACCGGCTCCCACCCAGAGCGAGTTCTTAATTAAGGGCTCAGTGGGTAGGTGTAAGGCCACTACACCCTCTTCTCTCTCTCTCTCACTAACCAACTAACAACTAACCCACTGTCCTGGACAGACAGCCCAGATAGCTGAGGTGTGTGCCCAGGACAGCGTGATTGAACCTTAATTGGATATAAGCACGAAAATAAGTTGAAATGAAATGATACTTTATTGTTGTAGCTTGGTATTTGCATTGGGAGTGATTTAGCTCAGAGAAATAGCCCAATGGGCCTACCGACGGCCTTTGCTTATAACCACATTTTGATTTCAAAGTTGTAAATCTTATGCAAAATGGCTTGTCTGTTTTAATTTTTAAAGCATCTGTTTATGCCTAGGGGAGAGATTTAGCTCAGTCGGTTGAGTGCTCACACGAGGTGCTTGTGTCGCAGGATCAAACCACCTCAGTGGATCCATTCAACTGATTGTGTGTTTTTTTTTGTTCCAACCAGTGCACCACGACTGGTATATCAAAGGCCATGGTGTGTTCTGTCCTGTCTGTGGGATGGTGCATATAAAAGATCCATTGTTACTAATGAAAAAAATGTAGGTTTTTTTTCTCTCAAAGACTATATGTCAAAATTACCAAATGTTTGACATACAATAGTCGATGATTAGTAAATCAGTGCGCTCTAGTGGTGTTGTTAAACAGAGCAAACTTTTTGTTTGACTTGTAGGAATGTTGACAACTACCGAGTGAAACTTCAGGTATGGGACACGGCGGGCCAAGAGAGATTCAGATCCATGGTGAGTATGATACATTGAGTACAGTTTATATAGTGAGTACATTACATACAGTGAGTATAGTATTAGCGTACAGTACATAAATTGATTATGGTACATACATTGATTATGGTACATAGATTGATTATGGTACATACATTGATTATGATACATACATTGAGTAGAATACAGTACCTACATTCAGTATAATACATACATTGAATACATTTTTATTTAGTGAGTAAATTACATACCGTGAGTATAGTTTATATAGTGAGTAAAGTACATACCGTGAGTATAGTTTATATAGTGAGTACAGTACATACCGTGAGTATAGTTTATATAGTGAGTAAAGTACATACCGTAAGTATAGTTTATATAGTGAGTACAGTACATACCATGAGTACAGTACACACAGTGATTACAGTACGTACATACAGTGAGTACAGTTTATATAGTGAGTACAGTACTTACCATGAGTACAATACAGACAGTGAGTATAGTTTATACAGTACAGTACATTGAGGACAGTACATACTGTGAGTACAGTACACACATTGAGTACAGAACACATCGTGAGTACAGTGCATACTGTGAGTACAATACATACACTGAGTATAGTTTATATAGTGAGTACAATACATACAGTGAGTACAGTACCTACAGTGAGTACAGTGAGTACAGTACCTACAGTGAGTACAGTACATACAGTAAGTACATTACATATAGTGAGTACAGTACATGCAGTAAGTACATTACATATAGTGAGTACAGTACATACAGTGAGTACAGTACAGTACAGACAGTGAGTATAGTTTATACAGTGAGTACAGTACATATAATGAGTACAGTACATAATGTGAGTACAGTACACACAGTGAGTGCAGTACATACCGTGAGTACAATACATACAGTGAGTATAGTTTATATAGTGAGTACAATACATATAGCGAGTACAGTACATACAGTAAGTACATTAAATATAGTGAGTACAGTACATACAGTTAGTACAGTACAGTACAAACAGTGAGTATAGTTTATATAGTGAGTACAGTACATATAATGAGTACATACATACACTGAGTACAGTAGGCTACATATAGTGACTACAGTACATTCAGTGAGTACAGTACATATAGTGAGTACAGTACA
Source organism: Gigantopelta aegis (assembly GCF_016097555.1). Lineage (NCBI taxonomy): Eukaryota > Metazoa > Mollusca > Gastropoda > Neomphalida > Peltospiridae > Gigantopelta > Gigantopelta aegis. The sequence goes on from NC_054703.1 coordinate 2,263,393, forward strand.
TTCAGTGAGTACAGTACATATAGTGAATACAGTATATTCAGCGAATACAGTACATATAGTGAGTACAGTACATTCAGTGAATACAGTGCATATATTGAGTACAGTACATATAGTGAGTACAGTACATATAGTGAGTACAGTACATTCAGTGAGTACAGTACATATAGTGAGTATAGTGCATATAGTGAGTACAGTACATATAGTGAGTATAGTGCATATAGTGAGTACAGTACATATAGTGATTATAGTACATTCAGTGAGTACAGTACATATAATGACTACAGTACATTCAGTGAGTAAAGTACAAATAATGAGTACAGTACATATAGTGAGTACAGTATATACAATGAATGCAGTGAGTAACATACATACAGTGAGCACTGTGCACCTACAGATGACAGTATATACAATGAATGCAGTGAGTACCGTACATACAGTGAGCACCGTGCACCTACAGATGACAGTATATACAATGAATGCAGTGAGTACAATATATACAATGAATGCAGTGAGTACCGTACATACAGTGAGCACCGTGCACCTACAGATGACAGTATATACAATGAATGCAGTGATTACAGTATATACAATGAATGCAGTGAGTACAGTATATACAGTGAATGCAGTGAGTACAGTACATACAGTGAGCACCGTGCACCTACAGATGACAGTATATACAATGAATGCAGTGAGTACAATATATACAATGAATGCAGTGAGTACCGTACATACAGTGAGCACCGTGCACCTACAGATGACAGTATATACAATGAATGCAGTGAGTACAGTATATACAATGAATGCAGTGAGTACCGTACATACAGTGAGCACCGTGCACCTACAGATGACAATATATACAATGAATGCAGTGAGTACAGTATATACAATGAATGCAGTGAGTACCGTACATACAGTGAGCACCGTGCACCTACAGATGACAGTACATACAATGAATGCAGTGAGTACAGTATATACAATGAATGCAGTGAGTACCGTACATACAGTGAGCACCGTCTACCTACAGATGACAGTATATACAATGAATGCAGTGAGTACAATATATACAATGAATGCAGTGAGTACCATACATACAGTGAGCACCGTGCACCTACAGATGACAGTATATACAATGAATGCAGTGAGTACCGTACATACAGTGAGCACCGTGCACCTACAGATGACAGTATATACAATGAATGCAGTGAGTACAATATATACAATGAATGCAGTGAGTACAATATATACAGTGAGCACTGTGCACCTACAGATGACAGTATATACAATGAATGCAGTGAGTACAGTATATACAATGAATGCAGTGAGTACCGTACATACAGTGAGCACCGTGCACCTACAGATGACAGTATATACAATGAATGCAGTGAGTACAATATATACAATGAATGCAGTGAGTACCATACATACAGTGAGCACCGTGCACCTACAGATGACAGTATATACAATGAATGCAGTGAGTACCGTACATACAGTGAGCACCGTGCACCTACAGATGACAGTATATACAATGAATGCAGTGAGTACAGTATATACAGTGAGCACCGTGTACCTGCAGATGACAGTATATACAATGAATGCAGTGAGTACAATATATACAATGAATGCAGTGAGTACCGTACATACAGTGAGCACCGTGTACCTACAGATGACAGTATATACAATGAATGCAGTGAGTACAATATATACAATGAATGCAGTGAGTACAATATATACAGTGAGCACTGTGCACCTACAGATGACAGTATATACAATGAATGCAGTGAGTACAGTATATACAATGAATGCAGTGAGTACCGTACATACAGTGAGCACCGTGCACCTACAGATGACAGTATATACAATGAATGCAGTGAGTACAGTATATACAATGAATGCAGTGAGTACCGTACATACAGTGAGCACCGTGCACCTACAGATGACAATATATACAATGAATGCAGTGAGTACAGTATATACAATGAATGCAGTGAGTACCGTACATACAGTGAGCACCGTGCACCTACAGATGACAGTACATACAATGAATGCAGTGAGTACAGTATATACAATGAATGCAGTGAGTACCGTACATACAGTGAGCACCGTCTACCTACAGATGACAGTATATACAATGAATGCAGTGAGTACAATATATACAATGAATGCAGTGAGTACCATACATACAGTGAGCACCGTGCACCTACAGATGACAGTATATACAATGAATGCAGTGAGTACCGTACATACAGTGAGCACCGTGCACCTACAGATGACAGTATATACAATGAATGCAGTGAGTACAATATATACAATGAATGCAGTGAGTACAATATATACAGTGAGCACTGTGCACCTACAGATGACAGTATATACAATGAATGCAGTGAGTACAGTATATACAATGAATGCAGTGAGTACCGTACATACAGTGAGCACCGTGCACCTACAGATGACAGTATATACAATGAATGCAGTGAGTACAATATATACAATGAATGCAGTGAGTACCATACATACAGTGAGCACCGTGCACCTACAGATGACAGTATATACAATGAATGCAGTGAGTACCGTACATACAGTGAGCACCGTGCGCCTACAGATGACAGTATATACAATGAATGCAGTGAGTACAATATATACAATGAATGCAGTGAGTACCATACATACAGTGAGCACCGTGCACCTACAGATGACAGTATATACAATGAATGCAGTGAGTACAATATATACAATGAATGCAGTGAGTACAATATATACAATGAATGCAGTGAGTACAGTACATACAGTGAGCACCGTGCACCTACAGATGACAATATATACAATGAATGCAGTGAGTACAGTATATACAATGAATGCAGTGAGTACAGTACATACAGTGAGCACCGTGCACCTACAGATGACAATATATACAATGAATGCAGTGAGTACAGTATATACAATGAATGCAGTGAGTACCGTACATACAGTGAGCACCGTGCACCTACAGATGACAGTATATACAATGAATGCAGTGAGTACAGTATATACAGTGAGCACCGTGTACCTGCAGATGACAGTATATACAATGAATGCAGTGAGTACAATATATACAATGAATGCAGTGAGTACCATACATACAGTGAGCACCGTGTACCTACAGATGACAGTATATACAATGAATGCAGTGAGTACAGTATATACAGTGAGCACTGTGCACCTACAGATGACAGTATATACAATGAATGCAGTGAGTACCGTACATACAGTGAGCACCGTGCACCTACAGATGACAGTATATACAATGAATGCAGTGAGTACAGTATATACAATGAATGCAGTGAGTACCGTACATACAGTGAGCACCGTGCACCTACAGATGACAGTATATACAATGAATGCAGTGAGTACAGTATATACAGTGAGCACCGTGTACCTACAGATGACAGTATATACAATGAATGCAGTGAGTACAGTATATACAGTGAGCACCGTGCACCTACAGATGACAGTATATACAATGAATGCAGTGAGTACCATACATACAGTGAGCACCGTGCACCTACAGATGACAGTATATACAATGAATGCAGTGAGTACAATATATACAATGAATGCAGTGAGTACCGTACATACAGTGAGCACCGTGCACCTACAGATGACAGTATATACAATGAATGCAGTGAGTACAATATATACAATGAATGCAGTGAGTACCATACATACAGTGAGCACCGTGCACCTACAGATGACAGTATATACAATGAATGCAGTGAGTACAATATATACAATGAATGCAGTGAGTACCGTACATACAATGAGCACCGTGCACCTGCAGATGACAGTATATACAATGAATGCAGTGAGTACAATATATACAATGAATGCAGTGAGTACAGTATATACAGTGAGCACCGTGTACCTGCAGATGACAGTATATACAATGAATGCAGTGAGTACAATATATACAATGAATGCAGTGAGTACCGTACATACAGTGAGCACCGTGTACCTACAGATGACAGTATATACAATGAATGCAGTGAGTACAGTATATACAGTGAGCACTGTGCACCTACAGATGACAGTATATACAATGAATGCAGTGAGTACCGTACATACAGTGAGCACCGTGCACCTACAGATGACAGTATATACAATGAATGCAGTGAGTACAGTATATACAATGAATGCAGTGAGTACCGTACATACAGTGAGCACCGTGCACCTACAGATGACAGTATATACAATGAATGCAGTGAGTACAGTATATACAGTGAACACCGTGTACCTACAGATGACAGTATATACAATGAATGCAGTGAGTACAGTATATACAGTGAGCACCGTGCACCTACAGATGACAGTATATACATTGAATGCAGTGAGTACCATACATACAGTGAGCACCGTGCACCTACAGATGACAGTATATACAATGAATGCAGTGAGTACAATATATACAATGAATGCAGTGAGTACCGTACATACAGTGAGCACCGTGCACCTACAGATGACAGTATATACAATGAATGCAGTGAGTACAATATATACAATGAATGCAGTGAGTACCATACATACAGTGAGCACCGTGCACCTACAGATGACAGTATATACAATGAATGCAGTGAGTACAATATATACAATGAATGCAGTGAGTACCGTACATACAATGAGCACCGTGCACCTGCAGATGACAGTATATACAATGAATGCAGTGAGTACAATATATACAATGAATGCAGTGAGTACAGTACATACAGTGAGCACCATGCACCTACAGATGACAGTATATACAATGAATGCAGTGAGTACAGTATATACAGTGAGTACCGTACATACAGTGAGCACCGTGCACCTACAGATGACAGTATATACAATGAATGCAGTGAGTACAGTATATACAGTGAGCACCGTGTACCTACAGATGACAGTATATACAATGAATGCAGTGAGTACAATATATACAATGAATGCAGTGAGTACAGTACATATAATAAGCACTGTGCACCTACAGATGACAGTATATACAATTAATGTAGTGAGTACAGTATATACAATGAATGCAGTGAGTACCGTACATACAGTGAGCACTGTGCACCTACAGATGACAGTATGTATACATTGTTTGTTTGACACGTTTCCCTTCCAGGCTCCGATGTACTACAGAAAAGCAAATGCTGCCATGTTGATGTATGACATCACTTCCTCTGACAGTTTTTATGATATAAAAGACTGGGTCAAAGGTCAGTTTTTATTATTTAAAAGAGTGGGTCAGTTTTATTATCTCTAACTCTGTCAGGTTGAGGATGAAGTTATCATAACATCATTTTAATACAAATTAAAAATACAATCATGCCTACCATTTTTTTTATAAAGTCATGCCTTCATTGGGCCTATTGGGCTATTTTTTTTTCCAGCCAGTGTACCATGACTGGTATATCAAAGGCTGTGGTATGTGCTATCCTGTCTGTGGGACGGTGCATATAAGAATCTGGCGGGTTTCCTCTCAAAGGCTATATATCAGAATTACTAAATGTTTGAAATCCAGTAGCTGATGATTAATAAATCAATGTCTTCTAGTGGTGTCATTAAACAAAATAAACTAACTTTAACGGAGAATTCAAGATTATGATTTATTTGTGAATTACACAAAAATGAATTTGGGTAATTCCATTTTGTGTAACCCATGAAGGAAGGAAGGAAATGTTTTATTTAACAACGCACTCAACACATTTTATTTATGGTTATATGGCGTCAATATATATTGGAAATATGACGCTCTTCTTGTCAGTCAGTTTGCGTTGAAGTAATGTCGTCGGATATATTTTTATAGTGTTTTACTTAATGGCGAGAATATTGTTCAATACCAAATTTTCAGTATTTTGTGGTTTGCTCGGTACAGTAAATTGGTATTGACTCAATACCGATACCAAATGGTATATACGGTATACTGCCCAGATCTACTAAAAGTACATATTAAAGATATTTTATTTTTTAGAACAGCAATGTCTGTATAAATCATGTGTTTGTTGTTGTCCTAATGTTTGTAGTAACCCAAACCAGATTTTACTTCCAATAATTTTGTACGTAGAAAACAAAATTATTGTTTTAACCCATATTTATTCCATCTTTACATGATGGTAGGGATTGGTCGACAGGCATAAGCCTGCATGTATATTAGGACCTTTCCCATGGATGAATTTAGAACAGATACTTTCATAAATATATATATACCGGCCTCGGTGGCGTCATGGTTAGTCCATCGGTCTACAGGCTGGTAGGTACTGGGTTCGGATCCCAGTCGAGGCATGGGATTTTTAATCCAGATACCGACTCCAAACCCTGAGTGAGTGCTCCACAAGGCTCAATGGGTAGGTGTAAACCACTTGCACCGACCAGTGATCCATAACTGGTTCAACAAAGGCCATGGTTTATGCTATCCTGCCTGTGGGAAGCTCAAATAAAAGATCCCATGCTGCTAATCGGAAAGAGTATCCCATGTAGTGGCGACAGCGGGTTTCCTCTCAAAATCTGTGTGGTCCTTAACCATATGTCTGATGCCATATAACCGTAAATAAAATGTGTTGAGTACATCGTTAAATAAAACATTTCTTTCTTTCTTTCATAAATATATTACAAAATAAAATAAAAACTGACTGAGCACTAAAAACATTAGTATATGACAACACACACATTGGGAATATAGACCCTGGAACTCTAAATAAGAAAATATATTTAATATGTAATTTTAGTCGCCAAAAAGATTCTTCTAGTTGGAAACATTTTACAATGGCCACAAACTCAGGACAGTCCCTTCAGGCAACACACCCCTATTTGTCTAGTCGTTACTGGTCAGGTTAGGTCATAGGGCTTTACGTGCACATTCAGAGCAAGCTGTTGTAGCGCATGCCTGTCCTGGGCACCAGAGCCAGCCAAGGTTTAAAACAATAATTTTGTTTTCTACGTACAAAATTATTGGAAGTAAAATCTGGTTTGGGTTACTACAAACATTAGGACAACAACAAACACATGATTTATACAGACATTGCCGTTCTAAAAAACCTAAATATATCTTTAACATGTACTTTTAGTTGATCTGGGCTGTATACTGTATATACCCTTGGATATCGTTGTATTGTGACAAATACCACATTTACATGTATTGAGCAAACCTCAAAATACTGAAAATGTGGTACCTTGAAAACATATTTTCGCCATTAGAGTAAAAGAATCTATAAAAATATATCCGACAACATTACTTCAACAGCAAACTGTCTGACAAGAAAAGCATCATATTTCCAATATATATCTAACGCCATTATAACCATAAATAAACTACATGCTGAGGTGCGTTGTTAAATAAAAGTATTTCCTTCCATCGTGGGTTTTAACACTCAATTCTGATATGACTTTTTGAAATATTCATTGATGATTAACACGTAAGTTGATCTCTGTAGACATTTAAATAACCCATGGGTTTGAAGCTACTTGTTATTTAGAGAATAACTAACGAGCTATGAGGAGTTACGAATTATCTATCCCGAGTGAATGAATGTTGTAAACCCGAGCCTTTGGCGAGGGTTTTACAACTTTCATTCACGATTGGACAGATAATTGTTCCAGCTCCTCGTAGCGAGTTGGTTATTCTCTTTATTACCCATTGTCAATTTTAACTGATTTTTAATGTAAAAATTCCTCTGCAGTCTACAACAAATCCATCAGCCATTACTCATATAATCTTACGTGCATTACATGATGTAATGTAAGTGACGTCATATCATAACGGCGTTCCTTTCAAAGCAAATGCTTACAGTACAAAATAATACAACCGTATTCGCATTTGAAAATAATTATTTTTATATATTACTAAAGCCGCTGCTTATGAAAATATTACCATTTCATGTTTACGAAACAAATGAGTCCATTTGTTTTTGTAAAACTTTGTAGATCGTGCTTCATAACGTATGTGCAATCTGACTCATGAATGGAAACATTATATGAATGAAAGTGAAGTTCCGGCCATGGCAAGCAACCAACCAAACGTCGTGATTTGTAAGCCAGCCAATCAGTGGCTGCAGAAGCAATCTGCACACTGTGCAGAGATCGAAAAAATATTACCCTGTATATTTGAGCCCATATGGGTAATAAAAACTGATAACAACTGTACAAGTGGTATATTGCCCACTTGTACAACAGCAACACGAGGTGGTGATCAAACTGTTAACTGAAAATGTTTGTGGTCGACATATGTTGATTTTTTATACTGTACTTGTCAGTTGAGAGCACTCCCTAAAATTAGTAGTCGCATGACCCTCTCGATAATGTTGTATTTTTCACAGAATATATTCTGACATAAAAATTGTATTGAACTGCATGGAGTAATTAATGGTGGTGTGTAACCTTAAATATGACTATTTTTCTTTTTTCAGAGTTGAAGAAGAATGTGGACACCCCAATAAGTAAGAAAATCAAGAAACAGTAGCAGCCATATTTGTCCGTCCCTCATTAGCAGACATAGTATGAATTATAATCTAACTGAAAAATGCAGTTATTTTTTAAATGTTGCAAAGGAGACTGCCTCGATTGTTCCGTGGTTAAGCCATCGGACTACAGGCTGGTAGGTACAGGGTTCGCAGCCCAGTACCGGCTCCCATCCAGAGCAAGTTTTAACAACTCAATGGGTAGGTGGTATGGCCACTACACCCTCTTCTTGCTCATTGACCACTAACAACTAACAACTAACCCACTGTCCTGGACAGACAGCCCAGATAGCTGAGATGTGTGCCCAGGACAGCGTGCTTGAAAATTAATTGGATATAAGCACGCAAATAAGTTGAAAACAAAATAAAAGAGACATAATTGTATTATTACGGGCGGACCATAGCACAGTGGTAAAGCCCTCGCTTGATGCATGGTCTGTCTGGGATCGATCCCTGTTGGTGGACCCATTGGACTATTTCTTGTTCCAGCCAGTGCACTGCAACTGGTTTATATCAAAGGCCGTGGTATGTGTTATCCTGTCTGTGGGATGGTAAATATAAAAGATCCCTTGCTACTTATGGAAAAATGTAGCAGGTTTTCTCTTTAAGACTATCCAGTAGCCGATGATTAATGTGCTCTAGTGGTGTCGTTAATGTAAATGTTTTAGAACTTAGTTTGTGGTACTGTATATCGTTTTATTACCCGTATAGGCAGAGAGAAGTGGGGAAATGAAAATTATCTTTCCCTAGGGAAAAACCCCAACTATTTCTTCCCCTAGAAACGTTTTGATGTCATAAACAGTGATTCACTATAGGCTGTGATGTCTTAGTTGCCATGGTGGCAGTCATGTCAACAACTAACTTACGTCATCACCGATATGTACGTCACAGCTATGACACAACACTGTCTCTTGTTCTCAACTTGCAAACTTGTTTTCAATAACAGTATTGTTTGAAAATCTTCCATAAAATGATAAAAATTGAAAATGGGTAATAAATAGACTATCCCGCTCACTACTTGGCAATACTGTTTATGCTTGCACTCATGAATTGATGTTGTCTTTCCCTCGCCAAAGGCTTGTTCAGTAATACTATTTCAAACTGGTATTTATATGAAATATGCATATATCTCTGTTTAATAATAAGCTAAAAATAACATTATAAAAAGATATGTCTCTCCATTATATAATCATTAATTTTTCTGCTTAAAAAATTATGTTAAATTCCACACTGCTTTCTCAGTGATACAGCAGTAGATTGTATGCCTATGCATCAACTATTACTACAGCATTTCAACAGCATCACCAGAAGTGTTTGGGTCAGGTCAGGTCAGGTCAGGTCAAGTCAGGTCATAGGGCTTAATGTGCACATTTAGAACAAGCTGTTGTAGCGTACGCCTTTCATGTAGGGCCTCCACAAGTCCAAACTATTGTACTCTAGTACTTGAGAGTCGTACTCAACCCGGACTCGAGTACCCGACACTTACAGTAGATGATAACTGACCGACTAAGGAATAAAGTGAAACTGTAGCATGCTATGCATCTTGCCCGAGTCCAGCGCTGAACATGGATGCCAAATGATGCCATTGTATTGCTGTAAACTGTACAGTGCTAGACTCGACCGGTGCCCGAGTCTCAGAATGTAAACAGTCGGCAAGCATATGCTAAACTCGATGTTAAAAAAGTATAATGTAAACTGTAGGGTGCTAGACTCGACCGGTGCCCGAGTAGACCTGTAAACTGTAAAGTGCTAGACTCGACCGGTGCCCGAGTAGACCTGTAAACTGTAAAGTGCTAGACTCGACCGGTGCCCGAGTAGACCTGTAAACTGTAAAGTGCTAGACTCGACCGGTGCCCGAGTAGACCTGTAAACTGTAAAGTGCTAGACTCGACCGGTGCCCGAGTACTCGAGACCTGTAAACTGTAGAGTGCTAGACTCGACCGGTGCCCGAGTACTCGAGACCTGTAAACTGTAGAGTGCTAGACTCGACCGGTGCCCGAGTAGACCTGTAAACTGTAAAGTGCTAGACTCGACCGGTGCCCGAGTACTCGAGACCTGTAAACTGTAGAGTGCTAGACTCGACCGGTGCCCGAGTACTCGAGACCTGTAAACTGTAGAGTGCTAGACTCGACCGGTGCCCGAGTACTCGAGACCTGTAAACTGTAGAGTGCTACACTCGACCGGTGCCCGAGTACTCGAGACCTGTAAACTGTAGAGTGCTACACTCGACCGGTGCCCGAGTACTCGAGACCTGTAAACTGTAGAGTGCTACACTCGACCGGTGCCCGAGTACTCGAGACCTGTAAACTGTAGAGTGCTAGACTCGACCGGTGCCCGAGTAGACCTGTAAACTGTAAAGTGCTAGACTCGACCGGTGCCCGAGTACTCGAGACCTGTAAACTGTAGAGTGCTAGACTCGACCGGTGCCCGAGTACTCGAGACCTGTAAACTGTAGAGTGCTAGACTCGACCGGTGCCCGAGTACTCGAGACCTGTAAACTGTAGAGTGCTAGACTCGACCGGTGCCCGAGTACTCGAGACCTGTAAACTGTAGAGTGCTAGACTCGACCGGTGCCCGAGTACTCGAGACCTGTAAACTGTAGAGTGCTACACTCGACCGGTGCCCGAGTACTCGAGACCTGTAAACTGTAGAGTGCTACACTCGACCGGTGCCCGAGTACTCGAGACCTGTAAACTGTAGAGTGCTACACTCGACCGGTGCCCGAGTACTCGAGACCTGTAAACTGTAGAGTGCTAGACTCGACCGGTGCCCGAGTACTCGAGACCTGTAAACTGTAGAGTGCTAGACTCGACCGGTGCCCGAGTACTCGAGACCTGTAAACTGTAGAGTGCTAGACTCGACCGGTGCCCGAGTACTCGAGACCTGTAAACTGTAGAGTGCTAGACTCGACCGGTGCCCGAGTACTCGAGACCTGTAAACTGTAGAGTGCTACACTCGACCGGTGCCCGAGTACTCGAGACCTGTAAACTGTAGAGTGCTACACTCGACCGGTGCCCGAGTACTCGAGACCTGTAAACTGTAGAGTGCTAGACTCGACCGGTGCCCGAGTACTCGAGACCTGTAAACTGTAGAGTGCTAGACTCGACCGGTGCCCGAGTACTCGAGACCTGTAAACTGTAGAGTGCTACACTCGACCGGTGCCCGAGTACTCGAGACCTGTAAACTGTAGAGTGCTACACTCGACCGGTGCCCGAGTACTCGAGACCTGTAAACTGTAAAGTGCTAGACTCGACCGGTGCCTGGGTACTTGAGTACTCACGGAGACCCTACTGTCATGGGTGCATGTGTTGACTTATGTCGTCCAGGACAGGAGAGGGTGTAGGTGGGAGGAGGGACTGCTCACACTGGTAAGTGCAAGATAGCACCAGCAGCTCAACCAGGGTTGGTAGTGGGGGGGGGGTGTGTGGATGGGGGGCATTTGTGGTGCTATTGAACTGTGAATGTCTTGTAGTATTAAGTCTAAAATATAAAAGATTGCACAGTGTTCATGAGGTAATTTGGCACATAATTTGAAACGGTTCATTGAAAAGAAATGGAGCTATTTGAGTAATTTTGACTTAGTTTGCCGAATTGTAGAAGTGTTTGAAAGGGGGTCATTTTTTGTAATGAATTATTAAATTATATGGCTAAATATTAAACTTTTAAAAAACAATACAAACAAAATTTTAAAAAGAATTGCTGCAATTTGTTTTTGATTTTCGTTCTCACGAACCCCCCTGGTGATAAACCTTTATATATATAATTTTACGCAAATTTTGTAACTGATATTTTCAGTCTTGTGTCTCCTGGGTAACAAATGTGACCTTGAGAGTGGGCGGCAGGTGAAGTCCGAGGATGCGGAGGAGTTTGCTGCCTCCATCGACGCCCTGTTTTACGAGACCTCTGCTTTGAAGAACCTCGGTGGGTACACAGATTAATAGGTTCTGTCAAGGAAGGAAGGAAATGTTTTATTTAACAACGCACTCAACACATTTTATTTATGGTTATATGGCGTCAAACATATGGTAAAGGACCGCACAAATATTGAGGGAGGAAACCTGCTGTCACCAATTCATGGGCTATTTTTTTTTATTAGCAGCAAGGGATCTTTTATATGCACCATCCCATAGATAGGATAGCACATACCACAGCCTTTGATATACCAGTTGTGGTACAAGAAAATCAATCATTGGAGGGGCAGGACTGGACATAGCCCAGTGATAAAGCGCTTGCTCGATGCGCGGTCGGTCTGGGATCGATCCCCATTAGTGAGCCCATTGGGCTATTTCTCGCTCCAGCCAGTGCACCACGACTGGTACATCAAAGGCCATGGTATGTGCTATCCTGTCTATGGGATGGTGCATATAACAGATCCCTTGTTGCTAATCGAAAAGAGTAGCCCATGAAGTGGCGACAGCGGGTTTCCTCTCTCAATATCTGTGTGGTCCTTAACCATATGTCCGACGCCATATAACCGTAAATAAAATGTCTTAAGTGCGTCGTTAAATAAAACATTTACTTTGCTACATTTGATTAGAAAATGACCTAATCAACAAGTAGCAATGGCCATCTAACTCTTAAATGACGAGACCAGTTAACCAATGAAATGGACACGTTACTGTCATGGTTAACGTTTTTTCAAACATAGCTTTCTGGCACCTTTCTACTGGTTGATTGAGCTAGAATAACTTAACAGATAAAATAAGTACCTATCACTGATGACCAAACACAGCTGAGCAGGGAGGGGGGGGGGCTCTAGACCCCCCCCCCCCATTAATTCTGAATCAAAAATATTATTGGTAATAAATCTAAATGCAGAGGTGAATTTTACTTGTAGGATGCAAGAAATAGCATTTCAGGACATCTAGTTTTTATTATTTTACGGGAGAGCATACCCACAAACCCCCTAGAAACTTTGCTTTGTGCCCTCGATCTCAGTCAGCCCCCCCCACCCACCCCCACCCCCCACCCACCCCCCCCCCCCACCCCCCACCATGTCTACTTGCTTTGGCCATGCCTGCTGATAACAGTTGAAACCCAGATATTGCCTAAACCCAGAATATAGTCCAAAATAGTGTGATTTCGTGGTAAATGTGTAGGACACATGTAGTGATAAATATACCAAAACAGTATTAATTTTATACACATTTTACAGTGAAAAAAAGTATGTAAGAACATATTTTGGTTTTGTGACAACGATAGGTTGTGACAGGTTGGAAACTTAGGAAACAGGTAGAAAAATATTATACCCGTCTCCATTTCAACCCCTGTATTTGTAGTATTTAACCGTTTTAAGTGTCAGAATTCCCAAATGTTTGTCATCCAATAGCTGATGATTAATTAATCAATGTCCTCTAGTGGTGTCGTTAAACAAAAACTATTTTTTATTCTTTTTATTTAACCATTTGGAATGGATCACCCACTTTGATTTTTTTTGATTGTTGCTCCCCCGTAAAATATTAAAAACTAGATGTCCTGAAATGCAATTTCCTGCATTCTACAAGTAAAATTCATCTCTGCCTTAAGATTTATTACCAATAATATTTTTTATTCATGTAGTTTTTCATTGGATGTATGACATTGGTGACCTGGTCATCACCTGGTTAACACGTGTGTAAACCACTATGTGTAACTAAAAATAATGCATGGTGTTCTCACCAACGGGTGTGTAAGAATACAAAATACAATGAATAAATGATTGTTTAACGACAACACATATTTGTGCTGGGGTGTTGTTAAACATTCATTCATTCATTGTATTTTGCATTAATAAATGATGTTATAAATATTTAATGCAATAAGGTTCAGTTTTAAATGTGCTCTGTTTATTTTATTTTTTTAGGCATTGAAGAATCTTTCCTCCAAGTTGCTAAACAGCTGATAAATATGTACGAAACCGATCCGAACTCTGGACTCAATAATTCACAGCTTCAGGAATCGCAAGATATATTCTCGTCCGGTGACAATGTTAAAGTGGCAGAGGCCGAGCAGAAACCCGGTGCACATTCAAATCAATGTGGATGTTGAAAGCAGTTGTTTAGATAATGTTATTACGTTAAAGTGAGGCTCGCAGATTCTGATAGTTTCTGGCAAACTGAGGAAATGACTGTTAGTTTTTATTCAGTTATGAAAACAATCATGTGCACCAGGGTCGATATTTTTAAAGCTATGTTAGCACTAGGAGATTATAAAACAGTCGTAGGGTATCAGAGGCAGATTTAGCGGGGGGGGGGGGGGGGGGGGGGGGGCCTGGACCCCCCCTAAATTTTGTAAGTTATAATTTTATTATATTTTTTTTTTTTTTTTTTTTTTTTATGATCCCTCTCCAAACCTCCCCCAAAGTTCCCTTGGCATTCTGCTTCATGTCATTATCTCCCCACCCCTAAATGGATTTTCTGGATCCGCCACTGGGTATGGTGTCTGTCGTAGTGACATCATAGTCTACAATGGTTTTATGATATCGTAGCACTAAGATGGCTATGAAAATCTGTAGTTTCCGTATAGATATTGCAGAAGGAAAAATGTGGATTTTGCCATTTTAGCAAATGACTGATTCTTGTATCTGGTGTGCTGTGAACTTGATAAAAAATGAAACTGTCAAGATGGAACTTTTGCACTGGATTCTTTAAATAAGAAATGTTTTGGGATGTTGTTTATTGATTATAAAATAATGTTAATTTATAAGCAGCTAATATACAATAAACATATAACAAGATGGAGTAAGAAACGTTTATAAAATACATATGAACTTTTAAGGCAGCCATTGAATATGACGTTTTTGGTCTATTTGTTTATCATTCAGATGTGGAGTAATTTTATTGTTGCCTGCTTTTTGTGCCAAGACCATTATGCATTCTGTTAGATCCACAAGCTATCTACGTTTCCCCAAAATAGTTTTATGGTTGTTTACATTACCTCCCGTGCCTTTGCTTATAACCACATTTTGATTCAAAGTTGTAAAGCTTATGCAAGCTGGCTTGACTGGTTCAATTTTATAGCATCTGTTTATGCATGCATTTGTAAAATATAATTTATTTTTATACTATAATCTGACCTCTCACCCCATCTGCACTTCCCTGTTTTTTTAATGGACTGGTCCAAACCTCCACACAGCCAACCAGTGGCTGTAATCTTCATTTAAACGATGGGTATCCCATCTTGCTTCACAGTGGTCTCCTTTTTCTTTTGTTTTCTCTTTCACTGTTAAAAGAGAATAATACATGAGTGGCCATTAGATACCATTTATCTCACGAGTTTTTTAAAATGTATCTTAACGAGCAAAAGCGAGTTTGATACGTTTTAAAAAAAAATAGTTGCGAGATAAATGATATCTAATGGACACAAAAGTATTATTCTATTTCTTACATATCCTCAAAAATCAGGTTTTAAGCAAATTTTAACATCTTTTTTTACTAAAAGTTATTTACAGCCGTTGCACTTGTAGCTGACTTGCGCATCACAGACCCATGATTGTCAGGTTAACTATATGTCACAATGTAAACAATTTCCATCGTGTAGTTTTTCATTGGATGTATGGCAGTGGTGACCTGGTCATCACCTAGGAGCAGCCAGTCGTATGTCTTGAAATTGTTAACACACGTACATGTGTAAACAACCCATATGTTATAAAAAAAATCATGAATGGTGTTCTCACCAACGAGTGTGTAAGAATGTTTTATTAATATAACACGAAAGAATTTCTTGTATGTCTTTTAATAATCCAGAACCAGGGCTAACTCTGCCATTTGTCAATTTTGAAAACAATTTGACCAATTTTTCTTTTTATTTGGAAACATTTCATGTAATAATTGATATTTTGTAGAAAAATAACTGTGGATTTTTGCAATTTTTGAAGTTTAATAGACATTTTGAAAACAATTGGTGAATTTTATTTTAATTTGGCAACAACATTTCTTGTAATGATTGATATTTTAACAGAAAATAACTAAACAATTTTTGCAGTTTTGGAAGTTTAATAGACACAAAAATTAATTTTTAAATCAAATATTTGTCAAATGTAGTCGGCACAGAAAATACAACAGATCATGGAATTGTCAGTTACCAGCATCTTTTGACAAAATAATTTTACACCCGACACCCAAGAAAATCTCTGACCCTTTGTCCGTACCCCCCCCCCCCCCCTCTTTCTTTTTAAAACCATTGTCAATCTTACATCCCAGGTTAGGGATTTTCGAAGCAGTCTTAATGCTACGAAATCGTAAAACCACTTTAGGCTGTGACGTCACTATAGCAGATGCCATAGTGATGTCATAGCTTACGATGGTTTAACGATTTCGTAATGCTAAGACAACTTAGCTGGCCCTTTATGCCACTTCCCTAATATACTTACAAACCACTATTCAAGAAACTCTTAATTCATTGTATAACGTTGACATGTTCTATATTTAAGCTGTGTGTTAGTATTACTTACAATGTAAGTACAAGACATATGTAACATATTTTTTTATATTTTAATGTAATGGTGTGTGTATATATTTTTTAAATATTTTGTACAGTACATAAACATGGCAAAAACAATAATATTACCCATGTTCTCCAACTATTTTAAAACCTGGCCAAGGTCTGATAACACACAGCACTCGTAACACTTACGTCAGACGTACGCCACACGTTATATACAGGGCTTCTAGATTATGGTAGCCTCACTCCCATGGCTCGTGATAGTTAATGTTAGGCTAGTAAATAACTACTATTGCCATGCCCGATGGCTAGTGAAAAAAAGTTGTCAAATGCTACATTTAAGTCTATTTTGTAAATATGAATATCCAGCCCCCACCCTCACCCCACCTCAATCTTAGTGTTTTTTAAGTGAATTTTTAATCGTGGCTAGTAAATTTTTCAAATCACTGATCTCATGGCTAGTGGATTTTATAAAGATTCTAGAAGCCCTGATATATGACGTAAGTGTTACGAGTGCTTTGTTACCGGGCCCTGGTGCTTATAAAACGTTTTAGAGTCTTAGACTTGAGACTCTAATAAATTAAGAGTCTGAGACACTAACGTCATGACAACGCCATACAAATTGTATGCGTGTGACGTCATTTAAGACTGAGTCTGGACTCTAAAAAGTTTTATAAGCATGGGCCCAGGTTGGCTCTACTGCTGAACAGGGGAATATTTAACTGTTTCAGGGGCCTAACCCACAGCTGCGGATGGGGGTGGCGTTGTGGTGTGGGGTGCTTCGTTTAGGAAATATGATAAAATAATGGTTCACCTATAAATTGAATGTACAGTGTGACGCCAACCTGGTTACCAAGCTGGAGAACTCGGCATTACATCTATGATTGTGTTCATATCTAAATGTATACATGTGTCGTTGAAAATATTATATATATATTAAACATTTTGTATAACAACCACCTGCCTATAGAGATCAATGTATTCAAATATATTTGTTTTACCTCTGTTTATAAGTACTGAGGTAGCAGGATACCAAATAACATCTCATCGGGTCAAAGGTCATTCGAAGTACACCTAACTTTGAATATCGCATTAAATTAGATCACGGCTGCCATTGGTGAGATCTGTTACATGAAGGAAGGAAGGAAATGTTTATTTAACAATGCACTCAACACATTTTATTTATGGTTATATGGTGTCAGACATATGGTTAAGGACCACACAGATATTGACAGAGGAAACCCGAGGATCTACTCTTTTTGATCTCTGTTATATGTCTTCTTGTCATTAAATGTTATATCTGGTCAGTTATATCTGGTTCCTGTAATATATAATTTAATTTAACTCATATCAATGTACCAGATACATGTTCGGTTTTTGTTTTGTTTTTTAAACGCACAGGGTCCTACAGAAAAAAAGTTGACAATTCTGGTGCAAACTAGAGTAGTCGAAGATTTTTCCTGTTGGCTAAAACTCCTACCTGCAGCATATCAATCGACATATACACCACATATATAAATACTACCATCCCTCACCCTTAAAGTGAAACAGAAAACAATTGGGGGTCAAGCTGTTCATTTCAGAGATAACGGGTAACATCTATGACTACCATAGTTCTGCACAAAACTTAAGTAGTTTGGTGTGTTTTTTTATAGGTGCCCCATACATGTTCCAAGCACAAGGCTACTTGAAACAGTGGTACTCTATGAAATAAAATTGCATACATTTATTGTGCAGATGAAACTAATTTGTTTTACAACCAACACACTCACATTTATCACCATGCAATCACAGGACTTGTGGTATTAACTGCTCTATCAAACGTTTGATAGACCTTCAACTTTAACCCAGCCAGACTGGCCTCAGTGGTGTCGTGGTTAAGCCATCGGACATGAGGCTTGTAGGTACAGGGTTCACAGCCCGGTACTGGCTCACACCCAGAGCGAGTTTTAATGACTCGGTGGGTAGGTGTAAGGCCACTACACCTCCTTCTCTCTCACTATCCATTAACAACTAACTCACTGTCCTGGGCAGACAATCTAGATAACTGAGGTGTGTGCCCAGGACAGTGTTCTTGAACCTTAATTGGATATAAGCGCGAAAATAAGTTTAAATGAAAAAATTACCCAGCCGGAAGTTATTTGGTTTAGTACTACCTGTTATATCTGAAACAAGCAGCTTATCCATCCCCCCCTCACGGCCTTCACCATTCTAACCTTCGCAAGATAAAGCCAGTATCTTAAGACATTAACCAATAACAATACAGTGAAACCCCTCTAAACCAGACACCCTCAGGACCAAGTAAAAAGTCTGGTTTTAAGAGGTATCTGGTTTAGAGAGGTTCTTTTCTGCAGAGAAGTATTTAAAAAAGGACTATCAAAAACATCCGGTATTGAGGGAATTCCAGTTTACAGAGTGTCCTATTTTGAGAGGTTTCACTGTCTATGTATGTGTGTGTGTGGCATACAATGTAGATAACAATTACATTAATTTATGAATATTATGAATATTGGACATCTTGTTTTAAAACATCAGTATTTGGCAATGACTGAATAACTTTACATAGTTGATTCATTATTTCTGTACCAGCCAGCTCCAGCTTGTGCACAACTGGTAAACCAAAAGCCCTGGTACATGTATGTGCTGTCCTGTCTGTGTGGATGGTGCATATAAAAGACCCCTGGCTCCTAACCGGAAACTGTAACGGGTTACCTCTCTCTAAGACCATATGTCAAAAATTACCAAATGTTTGACATCGAATAGCCGATGATTAATAAATCAATGTGCTCTAGTGGTGTCGTTAAACAAAACACACTTTCTATATATATATTTACGATTTTTGGTCCTTTTTCCTAGAATACATTAAATATTGATGTAATGACAGTATCACATGCTGTCAGTCTTTTTCAGTATCCTCTGTATACACGGGACATTACTTTCAGTGTTTTGTATTCACGAAACGTTTACGAAGGAAGGAAGGAAATGTTTTATTTAATGACACACTCAACACATTTTTATTTATTTTACGGTTATATGGTAAAAGTAAAGTTTGTTTTATTTAACGACGCCACTAGAGCACATTGATTTTTTATCTTATCATCGGCTATTGGACGTCAAACACGGTTATATGGTGTCGGACCACACAGATATTGAGAGAGGAAACCCAATGTCACCACTTCATGGGCTACTCTTTTTCAATTAGCAGCAAGGGATCTTTTATATGCACCATCCCACAGATAGGATAGCACATACTACGGCCTTTGATATACCAGTCGTGGTGCACTGGCTGGAACGAGAAATAGCCCAGTGGGGATCAATCCCACACCGACCACGCATCAAGCGAGCACTTTACCACTGGGCTACGTCCTTTCCCGAAATGTTTACGATTACTTGCAAAGTATAAATGAAATGGTATTTAATTAATTTCCAGGTTTATTTGATGTTATATTGGACACCTGTTTTTAGCTATGCTACGACGTTTTTCGGATACATATTTGTCTGGCATTCGGCCGTTAACTTTTCCCTTGAAGTCTTATCTTCTTCTCCTATAGTTTTGATTGAACTGTTACCGGCCTTGGTGGTGTCGTGGTTAGGCCATCGGACTACAGGCTGGTAGGTACTGGGTTCGGATCCCAGTCGAGGCTTGGGATTTTTAATCCAGATACCAACTCCTAACCCTGAGTGAGTGCTCAGCCAGGCTCAATGGGTAGGTGTAAACCACTTGCACCGACCAGTGATCCATAATTGGTTCAACAAAGGCCATGGTTTGTGCTATCCTGCCTGTGGACGCAAATATAAGATCCCTTGCTGCTAATCGGAAATAGTAGCCCATGTAGTGGCGACAGCGGGTTTCTTCTCAAAATCTGTGTGGTCCTTAACCATATGTCTGACGCCATATAACCGTAAATAAAATGTGAGTGCGTCGTTAAATAAAACATTTCTTTCTTTGATTGAATTGTTCTGAAACTTTGTACATTGATCCTCTGGGGCACCCTCCATTAACTAATAGAGCGATATTTAAATATAAACATTTTAATTTAGATTTTTTTTATTTTATTTTTTTTAAATGTGAAAGTCTTATCTTCTAGAATGTTAGTGGTATAGGGACATGTTAAAAGGGTACACTCTCTCTCTCTCTCTCTCTCTCTCTCTCTCTCTCTCTCTCTCTCTCTCTCTCTCTCTCTCTCTCTCTCTCTCTCTCTCTCTCTCTCTCTCTAGGATGTTCATAGAATAGTTCTAAAACTTGGTATTATGATTCTCTGCAGCAGTCTTCACAAACTAATACAGAGATATTTTGGAATTTTTATTAACATTAGGTGGTCTTTACAAATTAATAAATTATTTACTACTAATATTAACTACTACTAACAAAATAAAAAATAATTAAATAGTGACGATGTATAAGTTGATACGCCTCTTGTTATTATGTATTTTGCTATAGTTATAATTTTATTATATATTAATTTTCATTTTTTTTACAATACCCTCCAAACGTCCCCCAAAGTTCCCTTGGCATTCCACCTCATGTCATTTGGGCCCCCCTAAATGGATTTTCTGGATCTGCCATTGTTTTTTATATGTCATGCATCAAACTAGTGGCCTTCTATTATATTATAGCAATTATTTATTCCTAATAATATCATTATTATTATTATGGTTGAGGAAATATTAGCAAAGGTTATCACACATACCTGGGCTTCTTTTCACATGTTCATCATGCAATAAGTCTTTCAATGTATGCCCATTAAAAAATATTACACAGGGTCAAGGGGTAAACGTTTGTCACTCTTCAGAACTACCTGTCTTTCAACTATTCACATCACATGGATTAACTTGTAGAAGTAGAAATATTTATACCGGGTTTTTGTTTAAATTTTTTCATTTACATCCAAGTCATCATACATGTAGCTTGTCATTCTGTTTTTGTTCTCAATGTAAATTTAATAAATGATTTTCCAAATTTATTTTGTTTGTATTCATGTACTTAGTTTGATACCCAATAATTGCTGTGTGTTTTTGTGCTGGGATGTCGTTAAACATTCATTCATTCATTTTGTTTGTCGTTTGTGTAGGCTATGTACTGTATTTACAATATATTGCTTTGGGGTTGGTTTTTTATTATTATAATTATTTTCATTTCTTTTTTAATGAATTAATTTTTTTAAATTATTATTATTTATTATGTGCATTTTCTGGATTTTATTTGAGTATGTAAAAAATGAAATTTATCTCAGGTTTAAGAGTTTTGTACGAGTTACTTCCCTTAGACTTCCAGGAAAAGGTTTGGTTTATTTTAAATCTATCTGTTAATGTTATAGTAAACTGGTCTGTTAGTATATATATATATATATATATATAGACTATGTTACAGTTAATCTGTATAATCAGGTAATATGTATATTACCTGATTTTTTCAGCTAATATGTATATTACCTGTTTCACTCAGGTAATATGTATATTAGCTGAAAAAATCAGGTAATATACATATTACCTGAAATATACTTCACTAATTTATACAGATTACCTGAAACGTGCAGAATGGTATTGACATGGTTGTTATTTGACTGAATGAATAACTATAAACAATAATATGCTGGCAATCTTTATTGGTTCAAAACACATACCATTTGCAACACACAACACACGCACTACTGCAGAACAAACCACAAGATCTTTTGATCAATGTAGTCCAAGTTTTCAATTAAAAACAAGTCTATTGATCAATGTAGTCAAAGTTCTCAGTTCAAAACAATTCTATTGATCAATGTAGTCAAAGTTCTCAGTTCAAAACAAGTCTATTTATCAATGTAGTCAAAGTTCTCAGTTCAAAACAAGTCTATTGATCAATGTAATCAAAGTTCTCATTAACAACAGTTCTTGTTTATGCATGGCAGGCTGGAATGGCAGCGGGAATTGCACACCAATCTGGCTTTGAAGCATTTACATCGATTTGTCTGACACCTCTTACTTCCAGCACAGTTACATCTTGTAAAACCTTGACCACCGCATCTTGACTCCAGTTGCACAGCTTGACGCAGGGAAATGTCCTTATCTGTACAGACATCATCGGGTGAATACAATGTCGTAGCACACACATCGAATTGGTTTCTAGATTACTTTCGATCCAATATTCCTCCTTTTACAGCAATTGTGTACAACTCGTTGTCACTGCACTCTGTCACAACTCCGATGATGTTCCTAGGATCTGCACGCCCTCTGTCAATTGAAGGAATAGGCACTGTCACATTGCTTTTGATTTGCACACTAGAAAAAACAATGCGACTTCGTTTGACCATTCTCTCTGCCTGCTGGAACTGGGCATCTCTGGCACTCTCTCTCTGCAGCCTAATTTCCTCCTAACGTACAGAGATGGGTGAGACTGGTACAGGTTCTGCTTCCTCGCTGGATTGCTCGCTGGGTTTGGATGGGATACTGCAGACAGGAGGTCGTCTTCAGTTTGCAACCTTGCAATGACATCTTGGGGGAGGCTGGATGATGTCAATCCTACCTTCGCATCGGCACCAAACAGAGCAGCAAAGGGAGAACGCTTGATTCCAGTGTGATGGCTCGAGTTCTTTTGAAATTGCACACACTTGAGTCCAACAGTCCAGTCCTGTGTGTCATCCATGCAATCAACATGTCTTTTATGCCGCAGTTGGCTGTTTCCACTGAACCCTGACTCTGGGGGTGTCTCGGCTTCCCATGAACGATGACGAAGTCAGGCCACATCTGCTTCAACTCAGTGATAACTTGTACTGTGAATTCGGACCCGTTGTCACTTTGTAGTATTGAAGGGGCTCCCTGCAGAAGGTAGATGTCCAGCAATTGATAAGCTACTTCCGATGCATGCTTAGAAGTGAGAGGACGCAGGATGCAGAACTTGGTAAGATGGTCTTGGTACACCATGTTCCATTTGTGTTGACCATGGCACATAGACTGCATGTCGATGAGGTCAACTTGCGCTCTGGAACTGAAGTCCTTAGACAGGATTGGTTTGACGACAATTCCCTTGGTAGTTGTCCGTTTCCGTTTTCTCTGGCACTCGATGCACATGGACTTGAACAAGGTAATAGCATCCTGGGTGATGTTGGCGTACTTCTTGTTGATCTCCTTGATCATCTTGTCTCGTCCTCCATGACCAGTAGCGATGTGGGCGCGCTTGATGATGTCAACGGTCTCCTCGGTGGTAGCGAAGTACAGTGGATGTTCCTGGTTTGGCTTCTTTCTGATGAGCTTTTGAACATCCCCACACTGCAGTAGTTATATTTCTTAAGCAAGTAAAACTGACGCGGTGATTTCTTGGGTTCGTGGGTGGCTTCCAGCAACTCGCCAACAGTCTTAATGTATTCGTCCTTAGGTAGCAAGATACACTTATTCTCTCCATAACTCGTGTACAGCGAACGCCTGAAAGTCTCCTCTAGATCCATTTTGCTAGTGACAGAGAACACCATTCACCAGGATATTTATACCTACCAATCAAATGAAGCCAGTCAAAGGAAATCGGCAGCCTAAATCAAGCATTGTTTTTCCAACTAATCCCATCTGCGTCCTAGCAGGCTGGCACATCTTTATTGTGCTCTACAGACAGGATTAGTTAAAACAGCAGTGGTGGATTATACAGATTAACTGTAACATTGTCTATGAAATGATTTAACAATGAATATGTACATCAAAGGTATTGTGACCAATCAAGGAGAACTTGGACTACATTGATCAAAAGACTTGTTTTGAACTGAGAACGTGGACTACATTGATCAAAAGACTTGTTTTGAACTGAGGGGACTTTCAACTCAACTCGCGATGAGAGTAGACGTGGTTAGCTGCGCTCTTGACCCCCCCCCCCCCCCCCCCAATCCCCACCTGGGGGAACTGCTCGCCAATTTTGGAAAGTTGAGTGAGTATCGCGTCACGCACACCGGGTCACGGGCTTCCGTGACCTTGGTGTACGGGGACGCGATCTCACCGACAAGGAATCCGAAGTGGAGGAAGAGGAAACCTGCGCCAGGAGCGGCATGGGGGGGGGGGGATCTAAGCTGGCGGCTCAACCGCCAGTGGCGGTCCCTTCTGCGACGCCGCCCCCAGTCCAACCTGAGACGACGCGACCAGCCCCAAGGGAACCGTCGACCACCGAACTGGACGAGCTCAACACTGCGGTGTGTGAGACGCCCAACGACCCTCCATCACCGACCGTCACGTGGCCCAGGAAGAACTGGCCGGTATCTCCGGTACAGCCAGTCGCCTCGCCATCGGCCCGATCGACCACCGTTGGAGAAAAAAGGAAGGCAACATCACCGACCGACCGGCCAGCCAAGGCCGAGAGACCATCCCCGGTAGTCGCTCCCCCTGAAGAGTCCGAATGGACCGTCGCTGTGAACGGACTGAATACACAACTTCACCAGTACATGCAGGGGGACACGACTGACCCGACGCAGCTACGAGGCAGCCACCTCAACACAGACTGGAGATCCCTGGAGGACGGCAACAAATACGAACTCCACAACAAGATGTTTGGAACTCATGACACCGTAGTCGTGACGCACCAGAGGGACAAGACCTACCGCCAAGTCATACTTCCGGCCAAGTTGGACAACAAGAACATCCACAAGATGATCCGGGCGGTCTGCGGCCCCGATTTATCAATCATCGGCTATTGGATGTCAAACATTTGTTAATTCTGACAGTCTTGGTAGCAAGGGATCTTTTGTACGCATTTTAACATGACAGCACATACCATGCCCTTTGATACAGTCATGGGGCACTGGTTATTTATGACTAGTGTCCTTTAAAGGGACTAAACTTTACGTAAATCGAATATTTAATATTCTGTGTTTGTAGCCATTGTGAACATTTGGCCCAGAGCTTTTTCAAAAATTGAAAGAAAAGGAAGATTTGTTTAATGACACCTTGGCACATTTTAAAACTGGATATTAGTGTTTATTGCACACCAGTGTAAGATATTACTCATGTCATAACAATCGCTCAATATCTAACTAGTGTAATATTGGTCAGCATGACGTAGATCGCTTGCTGACCCAGTTCGTGGAAAAATAACGTGTAGTAGGTCTCGACATCTGCTTACTTCTGCGTTGCGGCTTGTTTGAAGTTGGTTTGTAATAAATAAAATACTAAACTAGCTTGCCTGTCATACAATTTTTATAAAACTCGTCTCGCTTTCGCTCGTCAGATACCAAAACTGTTAACTCGTTTCATAAAAATGGTACGACAGGCAAGCTCATTTAGTATTCTATATTTAACATACGATTATTTTGACATTTGATCAGTAGAGAGAGGAAACCCATTTCTGCCAGATAGGTACTGTACTACTAACATTAAAGCACCAAGGGATTTTTTACATGCACTTTCCCAAGAAACAAGACAGTGCATACCACACTGATGAGTCCATAAAGAGAAACTGATCCTGCAACAAATCAAACCTCAGGCAAGCACTCTTAACTTTTACTATTTCTCGTTACAGCCAGTGAGCCACTAGTATATCAAAGGCTGTGGTATGTGTTATCCTGTCTGTGGAATGGTGCATATAAAAGATCCCTTGCTGCTAATCGAAAAGAGTAGCCCATGAAGTGGCGACAGCGGGTTTCTCTCAAAATCTGTGTGGTCCATAACCATATGTCCGACACCATATAACCGTAAATAAAATATGTTGAGTGCGTCATTAAATAAAAAACATTTCCTTCTTTCCTTCTTAACTTTTAAAATGAAAATTACATTTTACTTTGAATATGAATATCTATATAGGCCTACACAATGACTGTCTTGTCATCCTATTGTTTGTAGTAGTTCCATACAGATTTCTGGCTATGACGTTTAGCTTCAAACCCTTTTTAAACTGGTTTTTATTGCCCTGGTCCCTCTTCCATGTGCTCCTGTGGAGAAAGGAAAGGAAATTTTTATTTAATGATTCACTCAGCACATTTTATTTTACGGTTATATGGCGTCGGACATATGGTTAAGGACCACACAGATATTGAGAGGTAACCCGCTGTCGCCACTTCATGGGCTACTCTTTTCATGGCATCTTTTTTATGCACCATCCCATAGACAGGATAACATATACCACGACCTTTGTTGTACCAGTCGTGGTGCACTGGCTGGAGCGAGAAATAATGCAATGGGCCCACTGGTGGGGATCGATCCCAGACCGACCGCGCATCAAGCGAGTGCTTTACCACTGAGCTATGTCTTATCCCTCCTGTGGAGACGGAACATGTCATCCAGGACTGCAAAACTCTACAGCAGCTGAGGGACACTACCTGGACAACTACAACAACACTCCAGAAGAAGCTGTATGGTACGAGAAGTGATCTAGAGAGGACAGTATCATTCAAGGTGTAGTTGCCAAGCGAACGAAAAAAAGAAGAATTACCAAAGGTGGCGCAAGAAAAATGAATTAATGTTTGCATCATACTTGTATATTCTGGACTCCGTATGAGCATTGTTCATGTATTTTTGACTGGTCACCACAGTAATTTTAAGCAAGGGGAGGGACGTAGTCTAGTGGTAAAGTGTTCGCTTGATGCTCGGTCGGTTTGGGATCGATCCCCATCGGTGGGCCCGTTAGGCTATTCCTCGTTCCAGGCAGTGCACCACGACTGGTATTTCAAAAGCTGTGGTATATGTTATCCTGTCTATGAGATGGTGCATATAAAAGATCTCTTGCTGCATTAGGAAAAAATGTAGCGGGCTTCCTTTTGATGATTAGGGACCTACTTGTATGTGTCAGAATTACCAAATGTTTGACATCCAACAGCCGATAATTAATCATTAATCAATGTGCTCCAGTGATGTCATTAAACAAAACAAACTTTTTTTCATCTTAAGCAAACGAGAAGAAATACATTTGTGTGGTGGGATCATTTCAATTTCATGCTGAAGTGGTTTTAAAATTTCTCAATGATACTGAATTTTATCATAAATTTTAATTTTACCTATCAATACTGATGTCACCAATTCATTATTGTTCTTACCTTTATTTCACACCCAATAGTCAATGTATTTTTAGTGCTGGGGTTAGGGCCTCCACGAGTCCAAAATATTGGACTCAACTACTCGAAGGTCAAACTCAGCCAGGACCAGAGTACTCGACACTTGCACTAGAAGATGATATTAAGGAATACAATTAAATATCATTATGCATCTTAATTCCAGCCCTGAACATGGATGCCAAATCATGTTATTGTATTTAGAAACCGGTTCTGAAAGACTGACGGCCAGTTTAAAAAGAGAAACTAGCGCATGACAATATAATTATTGTGTAACTTATATTGTTGTTTTATCTACTGCTGAAATTAGTGTCCTACATTGTCCACTGTATTATAGTTGATCATTGTTTTCCACCTTGTACGGAGTGGGCCGGATGTAGTCCAGTAGTAAAGCACCCGCTTGATGCGCGGTCAGTCTGGGATCGATCCCGGTCAGTGGGCCCATTGGGCTATTTCTCGTTCCAGCCAGTATACCACGACTGCGACTAGTATATCAAAGGCTGTGGTATGTACTACCCTTTCTGTGGGATGGTACATATAAAAGATCCCTTGCTGCTGATCGAAAGAGTAGCCCATGAAGTGGCGACAGCAGGTTTCCTCTCTCAATATCTGTGTGGTCCTTAACCACATGTTTGACGCCATACAACCGTAAATAAAATGTGTTGAGTGCGTCGTTAAATAAAATAGTTCCTTCCTTGCACCGTGTACGGATACTAGAGTCCTGTGAACGGACTAGAGTCTTGCAAGACTCGACCAGTGACAGAGTACTCGAGTACTTGTGGAGACCCTAGCTGGGCTGATGTTAAACATTCATTTATTCACTCACTCACTCACTCACTCACTCATTACGGCACTCAGTAGTATAACATTCGTGTAATTTAATCCACTATTTTAATGGCTACCGTGTAAGAACTCCCTGTACAGTATAGAAAGAAATGTTTTAACGACGCACTCAACACATTTTATTAACGGTTATATGGCGTCAGACATATGGTTAAAGACCACACAGATTTTGAGAGGAAACCCGCTGTCGCCACTACATGGGCTACTCTTTCCGATTAGCAGCAAGGGATCTTTTATTTGCGCTTCCCACAGGCAGGGTAGCACAAACCATGGCCTTTGTTGAACCAGTTATGGATCACTGGTCGGTGCAAGTGGTTTACACCTACCCATTGAGCCTTGTGGAGCACTCACTCAGGGTTTGGAGTCGGTATCTGGATTAAAAACCCCATGCCTCGACTGGGATCCGAACCCAGTACCTACCAGCCACCGAGGCCAGTCTGTACAGTATAGAGTACATTATTCAAAACAAACAAAAAACTATGTTCAACAATGTTTTAATGTATATAATTCACCATGTTTATGAAAGTTTGAACATGCATGGGCTATAAAAATCTAAACTAGAATGTCTATAATCAGTATATATATATACACAAGTTGAGGCCTTTGTACACTAAGCAGAAATAACTACTATTGCAGCATGGGTTAATTAACCCAACCAGATGTAGCCCACTATAGAAAAGTTCAAACTAAAATATCCATATACCATGTACACAGACGGAACTCTAATAAAGCAACAACCAAAACAATATGGTGACAAAACATTAAAAAACAAAAAACATTTTTTTATATAAAAGAAGAAAAAAACATATTATAAAATAAACCCAAATTTTATAAAGCTAGTAATCCAAAATGTCAGCTTTTCATTAGCTAGTTGAAACAATTTCAAGGGTGGGGGGTGGGGGGGGGGGGGGGATGGTTCTTCCAATGTTTATACAAGATGGCCACCATAAACAGCCACCATGTGTGTTGCACGTACAAGATTCAGATGTGGTTAACTTTATTTGTGCAATGGCAGACTAATAATAAAAAATGTCCGTTTTTATTATCCGTTTGAAACATATTTTTTTTCTTTTAAACGGTGATGGTTCAAGATGGCTGCCAAAAGCAACCATTGTGTGCACTGCAAGTACAAGATTTTGACTTGGTGCTTATAAAACTTCAAGAGTCTAGACTCAAGACTCTTGAGTCTGACACTCTTAACGTCATGGCAATGCCATACAAATTGTATGTGTGTGACATCATTAGACATTGAGTCTAGACTCTAAAAGTTTTACGAGCACGGCCCCGATACTTTTGTTTTTAAGGGGCTCAATCACACTTATGCAAGTCTCTACATTCAGTTGAAGGTGACAATTTGTGAAGTGTGATTTCTCCCCTCCTCGTCATTTTAGGGAGTGCACCTCCCCAATCCTGTCCTTAGCATTTGGAGAAGTGTAATTTCACTCTACTAGGTATTTTAAAAACAAAATTCTACACTTTGATGAGCATCATTTTTTACACTCCTGGGGTTTTCAAAAACGAAATTCTGCAGTGGGAATATTTTGTTACAAATTCTTTTATTACATAAATACATTAAAAATAAAACTTTACACAATAATATAAAAGGCCCATTTTAGCCTGTGAAACTCACCCAAGTACTGAGACGATTCACAAGACACAAATTATATACATACATGTATATACAAATTAAATGTAATCATTTTGCTTCAGTTGTCACTGGAAATATACAAAAGTCAAGCTTCTAGATTCCAAACTGAATATGGTGTATCAACCCTAAATTCCAAACTGAATATGGTGTATCAACCCTAGAGTCCAAACTGAATATGGTGTATCAACCTTCATGTAATTAACTAGCTTTTGTTTTAAAACTTAACCTGTAAACTGGAACAATAACACACTTGAATATGGCCATCATTTGATCGTCCAACATGTTTGTGAATTAAATGGTAAAGACTTTCTGTCATAAATGATTTCTCAAAAAGTAAAATATGAAAATAACAAAGAAATTAAAATAAAAGTTTGAATAAAATGAAAAACAAGAAGAAGCATTTTTGCAGTCTAACATTTAAAGATTCAAAGATTGTTTGTTTTCATTTTAACGACACCATTAGAGTTTAAATAAATACATATATAAACATAATTAGAAAATCTCCAATATAAAATAAAATAAAAATAAAGACAACACCACAAAATAAAATTAAACAACAAAGAAATAAATATATTGCTTGGGATGAATGGTATGGGTTTGGAATTCATAAAGTTTTATTCTGTACTTTAACGAGTTACTCTAGTATTTACAAACAGGTGAATTTCCATGTTATTACGGTACAAATAAATTAACCATAAATTTTGTAAAACATGCATCAGATTACTAAAGCATAATGAACAACAGGGCTAGCCAAATGCAGTTTAAAAACAATTGTTGATTTTTATTTTTATTTTTCAAAATAATTTCATGTAACAACTGAAAAAATAATTGTTGCTGCATTTGTTGAAGTTTATTAGTTTAATAGATAATTTGGAATCTCTTTTGATCCCCAAGAACTAGCCCAGTACGATCAAAATTGTTTTTTTTAAACTTTAACAATATTTAGCAATAACATTAAACTTGTTCCTCTAAATACATTAATTTATAATCTAGCAGCAATTTTAACTAATAATAAATCAAGTCAGTGTAATTATGCATGTGTTTTAGGTTGCAGTGCACACTAGCATTATTTTAATGAATTAAAAGGTATAATAAACTAAATATCTACATTCTGAGCTAGACCTATTTCATAATAAACTTCTCTGGCACCCAGAATGCATGCTGCCAAATGGCCAATAGTGAACAATCAACAGGCCTTCGAATTCTATGGAAACCACCATTTCTAGCAGTGTATTGGCAAAATGACAGCACTGAAATTCTATTACTCATTATCATGTTACATAATTGATCATTATTATAATTACCAAAACAGTTTCTGGTGTATTCTGTTGATCACAGGAAAGAGGGTTTCCCCTAAAATTCGAAATCCTTGACCCAGTGTTATATTCATTGGACAGCCACATAATGATGCTATCCTAATGTTCTACATGTTAGTGCAACAATTAATTCCGAACGACTGTTCTAACCACAGTCAACCTTTAGCCATCATAATGCAACACTCAAACATAACCACGGCAATTCAGGGGCAGCGCAGGACGTACAGCCATAGCCGTACCGCTTTTCTGAGGTACAGCACAGCCATACTAATTCTTTTTTGTTTTGTGTGTTATATTTGTTATATCTGTGAAAGTATCCTTCACAGCTGAATTTGAAATGAGTCTGGCAACCTAGAGCTGTACCATTATTTTTTTACACTGTGCCGCCCCTGCAATTACCATAGGTTTTTGTGATATGAATTGCCGGTGGTCAGAGGACTAATTGATGGCAATTTTTTGCCAATGTATAAAAGTTATTATCAGTTGAAGGGACTGGGTTTTTTGGTTTTAATATTTGCTGCCTAAGTTACTGGTTTAAAATTGTCATACGCGGGCTCAAAATTGCCGTCGGTGAGCGTTTTGCCTACAACAAAAATATTACGAAATGGCCATAGGTAATACATTCTTAATTTTGAGCCCT